>NC_044257.1:17771259-17852555 GCF_003957555.1 Calypte anna
GCTGATGTGGGTGAGGTTGAAGATGGTGAGGAAACGTTTTTTCTCCTCAAAGTTGGGGCTGTTGTTCATCTCGTCGGGGCTGTAGCGGGTGGAGAGGGGGAGGCGTGGGGAGGGGGTGCGGCGTTTGTTCTGGGGGGGTGGTGGTGAGGGGCTCCTCTCCCGCAGCATCCGCCGCCTCTTGCGCCGCTTCTGGCTCAGCAGCTCCTCCTTCTGCTGCTGCGTGGTCAGCCCGAAGAGCTGCAGGAACTCCAGCTTCTGGGACACCCAGGGGGAGAGCACAGCAGGGTCACACCCCCCGAGCCGGTCACTGCTTCCATCCCCGTCCTCATTCCCCTCTTTATCTGCAACTCCGTCCCCATTCCCACTCTCATCTTCATCTTCATCCTCATCCTCATCTCTATCCTCACCCCTGTCCCCATTCCCATCATCATCATCTCCATCCTCATCCCCATCCTCATTCCCATCTCTATCCTCATCCCCATTCCCACCCTCACCTCCATCCTCATCCTTATTCCCATCTCTATCCTCATCCCTGTCCCCATTCCCACCCTCATCCTCTTTCCTATTCCCATCTCAATCCCTATTCCCATTCCCATCCCCATCCTCATCCTCATTCCCATCTCTATCTGCATCTCTGTCCCCATTCCCACCCTCATCTCCATCCTCATTCCCACCCTCATCTCCACCCTCATTCCCATTTCTCCCTCATCCCCCTCCCTATTCCCACCTCAATCCCTATTCCCATCCCCATCCCATTCCCATCTTCATCCACCCTCATTCCCATTCCCATCTCCATTCCCCCCCTCATCCACATCCCTATCCCCATTGCCATCATTTCCCCTCATCTTCATTCCCATCCCTGCTTCCCATCTCTTATCTCCACTTCCAAATCCATCCCCATTCCCACCCCTAGTTTCATTCCCATCCATTTCTCACCCCCATCTCCACTCCCATTCCCATCTCCATCCCCCCCTCCATTCCAATCCTCATCCCCATCCTTTCCATCCCCATTTCCCATCCCCACCTCCACCCCAATCCCCATCCCCATCCTTTCCATCCCCATTCCCACCCCTACTTCCATTCCCATCCCCCTTTTCTCATCCCCATCCCCACTCCCATCCCCACTTCCATCCCCCCCCTCCCCATCCCCCCTTCCACCCCAATCCCCATCCTTTCCATCCCCATTCCCACTCCCCAGCCCCCTCCCTGTCCCTCTGCAGCCCTGGGCGCTGATGCCTGAGGACCAACTGCTCCCCAGGGACACAGGGCAGGGGACAGAGGGGACAGCCCAGTGCCAGCTGTACCTCAGAGGACGTGTCCAGCTTCAGGGGGGGCTGCTCAGCCACGCAGCGGAGGTGAGCCCGCACCTCCTCCTCGTCACTGTCATCACAGGAGTCATCCAGGTCATAATAATAACCTGGGGACACGGGGGGGATGGGGTCAGACCAGGGGGGACCTTCTGGGACAGCCACAGGGACCCAGCTTGGGACAGGGACCCAGCAGGGAGGGGAGTGGGGGGGTTCCAGCAGGGCGAGGGGGTCCCTGTCCCACACCCTGGGGGGCATCACCCCCCCCAGCATCGTTTGGGGATGGGTTGGAAGGTTCATGGGGCAGAGCTCGGGGTGGTGAGCTGCACCTGACCCCCACCCCTTTTTCCCTGTTCTCCTCCCACTTTTCCCAGGTGCCATCAATATTCCAACCCCAGCTCATTAATCCCAGCTCATCATTTAGTAACTGGGCACAGCTGGAGGGGAGGATTTACCAGGATGGTGGGAGAACCACCCCCACCCCAACTGCCACCCCACCCAGTGGACCCCAGTGCCACTGGGATGAAGGCCCCATCCAGCAGGTCCCAGTGCTAATGGGATGAAGGTCCCCACCCAGTGGGTCCCAGTGCTATTGGGATGAAGGTCCCCACCCAGTGGGTCCCAGTACTATTGGGTCCCAGCGAGTTCCAGTGCTGATGGGCTGAAGGTCCCTGCCAAGCGGGTCCCAGTGCTATTGGGATGAAAGTCCCCACCCAGCAGATCCCATTGCTATTGGGATGAAGGTCCCCACCCAACAGATCCCAGTGCCACTGGGATGAAGGTCCCCACCCAGTGGGTCCCAGTGCCACTGGGATGAAGTTCCCCACTCAATGGGTCCCAGTGCTATTGGGATGAAGGTCCCCACCCAGCAGGTCCCCAGTGCTGATTGGATGAAGGTCTCCACCCAGCAGGTCCCAGTGCCACTGGGATGAAGGTGCCCATTCCCTGCTCACCCTTCTCTCGAGCCTCTCGGCGCCGGCGTTCCTCCAGGTCCAGTTTGCTGACCAACCTGCGGTGCTGCTGCACGAACTCATCGTAGATGTACATCGGGTCCTGGGCTCGAGGTTGGGGTTGGGGACAGTAGGGTGAGGTGGCTTTGGTGGCCTCAGTGAAAGAAGGGGCCTGAGGTCTCTGTTGGCTCAAGATGCTCTGCGTGGATTTCTCCAGCTCGGTTAAAAAGGGAGCGTGGGTGAAGCCCCCGTGCTCCGGAGCACCCGGCTCTCGTCCCGGGGGGGGGTATTTTTCCAGAGGGTCCCTCTTCCTCAAGCCTTCCTCCAGCTTCTCGGAGCAGAAGACCCTCTCCACCTTCACCAGACGGCTGGGCTCGAAGGGGGCCGGGTGGCTGTGGAGGATGTGGGGCTCGGGGAGCCGGCGGGGAGGGTCGGGAGGACTTTCCATCAAGGAGACGGGGTTCCAGAGGGAGGTGGGGACGGGGTGGGGATGGGGTTTGGGGGAGATGAGGGGAGGGGGACCACTGAAGTGCTGCCCTGGCTCCCGCCCACTCGGCTCGTGCCGGCTGGAGCTCGACCTGCAGGGAAAGGAATGGAGAGGTGAGGAGCTGGCACCCCTTCCCTCCCCCACAGAAAAAAATTGCTTTTGGGGAGAAACGGGCTGGTTCCCATGGGGCTGTCACGTTTGTCCCCTCCTGTGCTGCTGCAGGAAAGACAAATCGGTCCCTGAAGGAAGGGGACAGGAGGGGACAAAGTCATGGATGCTCCAGGTTGCTTGAACAGGGATGCAGCTGCATCCAGACCCCCCTTGGATCCCCACCATGGGGACAAAAGAGCCCCTGGTCCTGGCACAGCCCTGCTGAGGTGTCCCCCTCCTCTGGCAGCTGGGGACAGGGCCAGCCCTGCCAGCTGGGCTGATATTTCATGTGCCCAAGCTGTGCTGCTGACACCTTTCCACTCCAGCGCCTCCGTGTGCGGAGCAGCACGGCCAGCTCAGTGCTGTCACCACTGCCACCCTGTCCCCACTGCCACCCTGTCACCACTGACACCATGTCACCACTGACACCCTGTCCCCACTGCCACCCTGTCACCACCTGTGGAAAGGGTCACCTGCCCTGCCCAGGATCGGTCCCTCTCCCTCCCGCAGGCAGCCCTAGGATGAGGAGGAGGATGAGGATGCAAATGAGGATGAGGAGGGGTATGAGGATAAGGATGGGGATGAAGATGAGGAGCGAGAGGAGGAGGGGGGATGAACCTGAGGAGGGCCATGAGCAGGGGCGTGAGGATGATGAGGGGGGTGAGCAGGGGGATGAAGATGGGGATGAGGAGAGGGATTGGGATGGAGATGGAAAAGAGGGATGGAGATGAGAAGAGGGCTGAGGTATGAGAGATGAGGATGGGGAGAGGGATGAGGACAGGAATGAGGATGAAGATAGGGATGAGGATGAGGAAGGGATGAGGGGATGAAGATGAGCACAGTGCATCTCCCCAGCTGCAGGCATTTCGCTGCCCAAACAGAGCCCTGGGAGGGGGCAAGCCCCCATCAATCAAGGGGTGCATTTAGGGTGGGGTTCCTCCCCTCCCCAAAACAAACCATCCCCACCGCCTGGGTCCACAGCACAGCAGGGAGCTGCAGAGAGCAGTGCCAGGTGCCTGGGCAACACCTGGCCACTGGCCACTGGCCCTGAGCCACCTCCCGGGCTCCTTGCCTGCTGCCGCGCAGATGTCGGGCACTGGCAAAGCCTGGTGCTGCCAGCACTGCCAGCCTGCCTGGCACCCGGTGACAAGGACCTGCTGGCACCAGGGAGCGAGGGACACAGCTCTGGGATGTGGCTACCAAACGGGGAGGGCTGCAAGCCACATGGGGGAAAAGCCTATGGCTATCAGAGCAGGGAGGGCTGAGATGGGATGAACACCATGAGGGGTCTTGGGGGTGGCAGCTGGCACCATGTGACAAGGACCTGCTGGCACCAAGGAGCGAGGGACACAGCTCTGGGATGTGGCTACCAAACGGGGAGGGCTGCAAGCCACGGGGGGGAAAAGCCTATGGCTATCAGAGCAGGGAGGGCTGAGATGGGGTGAACGCCATGAGGGGTCCTGGCACCAGGTGACAAGGACCTGCTGGCACCAAGCAGTGAGGGACACAGCTCTGGGATGTGGCTACCAAACGGGGAGGGCTGCAAGCCACATGGGGGAAAAGCCTATGGCTATCAGAGCAGGGAGGGCTGAGATGGGGTAAATGCAATGAGGGGTTTTTGGGATGCTCCGTGCCTGGCTGTGACAGCCTAAATGTAATAAGGGGTTTTTTTTGGGGGGATGCTCCATGCCTGGCTGCAATGGCATAAATACAATAAGGGGTTTTTTTTGGGTTGCTCCATGCCTGGCTGTGATGGCATAAATGCAATGAGAGTTGGGGTTTTTTGGGGATGATCTGATGGGGTTTTCTGGGGATGCTCCAATGGGGTTTTCTGGGGATGCTCCATGCCTGGCTGTGATGGCATAAACGAAGGATTTTTTGGGGGGATGCTCTGTGCCTGGCAACAATGGCCTAAATGTAGTAAGGGTTTTTTTTGGGATGCTCCATGCCTGGCTGCAGTGGCATAAAAGCTGTGAGGGTGTTTTTTAAAGGGTCGGGGGGGATTGATCCCTACCTGGGGTGCTCGGGGCGATGCTCAGGCTCGGGTTGGCTGGGGGTCCGTCCCATCTCCAGGTGCTGCTCCAGGACTTGCTGCCGGAACTCGGAGACCTGGGACTGGCGATCCTCCTTCTCCTGGCGCAGGCGGCGCTGGCGAGCCAGCCACTTCTCCTCCTCGTTGGTGCGGTGGATGAGCAGAGCTGTGGCTGCACTGCTCCCCGGCAAGGGGAAAACGCTGTGGTTGGGGATCAGGCTGGGGACAGGGTGGTGGGAGGCGGGAGGTGGGTGCAGAGGGTGCTGGATGGGTTTTGGAGTGGGCAGCACCGAGTCCTTGAGTTTCTCTAAGGGGGGAAAAAAGGATGGAGAGTTATAGAATCATTGGGTTTTTAAGGTGAAGCTCATCCAGGTCCAACCCCCCTGCATGGGTAGGGACACCTCCCATTATTGCTCAGAGCCCCATCCAACCTGGCCCTAAAACCTTCCAGGGATGGATGGGGCTTCCACCACCTCTCTGGGCAACCTGTGCCAGGGTCTCAGCACCCTCCTGGGAAAGAACTTCTTCCCAACTTCCAATCTGCATCTCACCTCCTCTAGTTTGAATCCATTCCCCCTCATCCTATCCCTGACAGCCTAAAAAGTCCCTCCCCAGCTTTCCTGGAGCCCCTTCAGATACTGAAAGGCCACAATGAGGTCTCCTGGGAGCTTTCTCCTCTCCAACCCCAACTCTCCCAGTGTCTTCACAGCAGAGCTGCTCCAGCCCTCTGAGCATCCTCATGGCCCTTCTCTGGACACACTCCAGCATGCCTACACCTTTCTTGGAATAGGGGCTCCAGAACCAGAGGATGAGATAGGACCAGGGGAACGAGGTTCAAGTTGCACCAGGGGAGGCACCGATCTGGTATCAGGAAGTGTCTTCATCCAGAGAGTGGTGAAGCACAGGTTTCCCAGGGAGCTGGTGGAGTCACCATCCCAGGGGGTGTTCAAAAAATGAGCAGATGTGGTGCTTCAGGAGGTGATTTAGTGGTTCAGGAGGGATAGGACTGCTGGTTGGACTTGAGGGTCCTTTCCAACCATGATGATTCTGTGACTCCCCATGAGCACCCTGAGCCCAGACAGCAGAGCACGGCTCCATCCCAAGCCACCTCCCAGGGCCACCAACCCCTTGGGCTTGGCCATTTGGAGGGGAAAGGGGACAGTGTGACCCGTGGGGACATTACCTGGTCTGCCGGGTGCCAGAGGCTCGGGCAGGGCTGGTTTTCCCCTCTCCTCCACCGGGTGCCCCCGCAGCCCGTGCAGCTCAGCCACGGGGAGGAACGGCCCCTCCATGGCTTTCACCATGCTGAGCTCCTTCTCCCGGGCTCTCTCCCTCTGTCTCTCCAGCTCCCGTTCCTTCTCCCGTTCCCGTTCTAGCTCTTTCTCCCTTTCCCTCTCCCGTTCCCGTTCCTTCTCCCGTTCCCGGTCGGCTTCTCGCTCCCTTTCCTTCTCCCGCTCCCGCTCCCGTTGCCTCAGCTCCTCGTCCATTTGCAGCCTGCAAAGGAATAAATAAAAAAACCAAAATAAAAGCACAAACCCCAACAAAACACCTCAAAAAAAACCCAACCCCATCCCGTTTGGGATCCCTTGGGCTGGGATGTCCCCTCCCCTCCCCGTACCTCTCGGCGGCGAGGCTGGAGATGCGCTCGGACTGGAGGGCAGAGAGGGAGGAGTGGGAGAGCTCGGGGGGGTACCGGACCCCCGAGAGGTGCAGGTGCATGGCCGAGGGGTGCAGGGGGGGCAGTGAGCCCGGGGCTGGCAGGGGGTAGAAGGGGGAGCGCAGTGCCGAGAGGCAGTAGGATTCATCCATCCTATGGGGAGAGAAAAGACAAAGGGGTGCTCAGAGGGATGGGGGGGAAAAAGACTTCAGAGAATGGCTGGGGGAAAAAGACCTCGAGAGATCCCCCTCCCCTGACAAAGCAGGGTTACCCAGGGGGGGTTCAGCCTCCAGAGAAGGAGATTCCAAAACCCCTCTGGGCAGCCTGGGTTCCCTCAGACTCAGAAAGTTTCTCCTCATGGTGAGGTGGAACTTCCCATGTTCTACCTTCACCCCATTATTCCTTGTCCTATCACTGGGCACCCCCAAAAGGAGATTGGCCCCTTCCTCTTGCCCCCCACCCCTCAGATACTGATGGACACTCAGCAGATCCCCTCTCAGCCTTCTCTTTTCCCAGCAGAGATGCTCAAGTCCCTTCCTCACCCTCCCAGCTCTCCCTTGGCCTCTCTCCAGTAGATCCCTGTCTCTCCCGAGCTGGGGAGCCCCAAACTGGATCCAGTATTCCAGGTGTGGTCTCCCCAGGGCAGAGCAGAGGGGGAGGAGAACCTCCCTGGATCTGCTGGACACCCTCTACCTCCCAGGGACCCCAGGACACACTGCTGACCCCTGGAGAACTTACTGCCCACCAGGACTCCAAGGGCTTTCTCCATGGAGCTGCTTCCCAGCAGGACACCCCCTCCCCTGTCCTGGTGGTTGGGATTATTCCTCCCTGGATGCAGAACCCTACACTGCTCCTGACTGAACTCCAGTTTCACCCACCACAAGGGCAGACGGGGAGAAGAACCCCCAAAACACAACCCCAGTGTCACCTCCCCATCCCCCCACAGCTTGTCCTCCTGCCACCAGCATCCCCCTGGGGACATCCCCTGGTGTCCTCAGCATCCCCCCACCTGAATGCTGGGTGTGGGAAGGGGTGATGGGTCAGGTAGCTGGGGTGATAATAAGCAGCAGCGGTGGCTGGGTCGAGGCCCAGGGGTGGCAGGGAGGACATCCTGAGGTCCTCGGCCGTGTGGTAGGGACGGAAACTCCTCAAATAATCCTCGGTGACAGCACTGGGAGGGACCACGTGGTGGACGGGTCTCTGGAGGCTGAGAGAGCAGAGAGACATCAGGGGGGTTGGGTGGGAAGGGACCTTGATGGTCAGGGAGTTCCACCTCCCACCAGCACAGGATGCTCCAAGCCCCATCCCACCTGGATGGGGAAGCCACAGCTTCTCTGGGAAACGTGGGATAGGGTCTCACCACCCTCACAGCACAGAATTTCTTCCCAGTATCTCATTTCAATCTCCCCTCTTCCAGTTTAAATCCATTCCTTCATCCCATCCATCCAAAAGTCCCTCCCCAGCTTTCCTGGAGCTCCTTCAGACACTGGAAGGTGCTCTAAGGTCTCCCCATTGCTCCCTTCTCTTCTCCAGCCTGAACACCCCCAACTCTCCCAGCCTGGCTCCAGAGCTGCTCCAGCCCTCCCAGCAGCTCCAGGGCCTCCTCTGGAGTCCCTCCAACAACTCCACCTCCTCCTTGTGTTGGGGAACCCCCAGGGGGTCTCACCCAACCACTCTGAGGAGGACACAACCCCTTGTCCTGCTGGGGATCCAGCCCAGGACACAGTTAGGTACCCACTGCAGGTTCACATGGAGCATCCCATCAACCAAGCCCCCCCCAAGGTTTTCTTCTCAGGGTTGCTCTCCATCCCTTCTCCATCCAGCCTGGATCTCAGCTTGGGACTGCCCCCCCTCCCTCCCCCATCTGCTTGCCCTTGGCTTTGCTGAAAGTTTTCACATGCCCACCCCTCCAAGCCCCTCTAGATGCCACCCCTTCCCTCCCAGGTGTCACCCACAGATGGCCACCATCCCACCTTGTCCCCAGCTAGAAGGATATGTCACCCCCCCCTTAGGACCAGACCTTGCACGGATACCCCCATCCCTCATCCCCCCCACCCCACAAAAAAACCCAAACTCACTTGAGGGGTGGGAAACGGGAGTCCTGGACGACAGAGCTGGGGGGCAGCCCAAAGGAGTAGGGTGTCCCCAGGAGGTGGGAGGGGACAGTGGGACCCCCAGCTTTCTCCTGCCCCAGGGGGGGCTCTGAGATGAGGCGCTCACGGCCGCTGCTGCTGCTGCTGCCCCGGGACCCCGCTTCCTGCTGGAGGTAAAGAGGTGGAAACAGGAGTGAGGGGACAGAGAGGACCCCCCAGGATGAGGAAGGGAGGGTCCCTGCTGCTTCCCCACCCTGAGACCCTTGGTGGGTCCCCAGTGTGCCCGCAGTGTCCTGGGTGGTCACTGGTACCCAAAGTGATGGATCCCTGGAGCATCCAGGCTGGGGACAGGGGGGGGTGGAGGGGCCCGAGGGTCTGGGGGGACAACAACCCCCCTGTCCCTCCCCCAGAGCAGAGCCACTAACGAGGTTTGGTAATTAGGGGCTGCCACCCACACCTCCCCTCCCACCCCAGCCCTGGGATGGCAGTGCAGGGATGATGGGAGCATGGGGAGGGTGACAGCCTGGGGACAATGGCAGTCTGCGGAGGGTGGCAGCCCAGGGATATGGCACTCTGGGGACAATGGCAGTCTGGGGACAATGGCAGTCTGGGGATGATGGCAGTCTGGGGATGATGGCAGCCTGGGGACCATGGTAGTCTGGGGACCATGGTAGTCTGGGATGATGGCAGTTTGGGGACAAAAGGAGCCTGGGAACAATGGCAGTCCAGGGATGATGGCATTCTGGGGATGATGACAGTCCAGGGATGGTGGCAGTCTGGGGACCATGGCAGTGTGGGGATTATGGCAGTCTGGGGACAACAGCAGCCTGGGGACATGGTGGGGGAGCAGAAGGGACAAAGCAGGGACTGGCCCTGTGGTCCCCTGGAGGTGACCCAGCAGCTCCTGGCACCTCAGATTGGTGGTGGCACCATCAGTGCCCTGCCCAGGACCCCTCACCCTCCATCCTCTTGGGTCTGAGGGGGCTTTAGGTGGGTGTGTCCCCCCCCCCCAAAAAAAAAAAACCCCAAACCCATCCATACCTGTCTGCCCTCACTCCTCCAGACCCCATTGACCGTCTTGGTGGGGGCAATGGTGACAACAGGGGGGGTGCTGGGCACACTGTGCCCCCCCGGTGGCACGATGATGGGCCCCATGGGGCCACGTTTGGGGGTGCTGGCAGGGGAGCTGTGGTTGGTGGCAGGTGAGGACACGGGGGACGACTCACTGCTCAGTGAGGAACCTGCAAAACAGACAGAAAAATCAGAAAAATTGGGGGAAAAAAGGTGAAAGTGCCCCCCTGAAAACAGCTCCAGTGGAATACCCCATTCCAGGGACCAGGGATGGGGCAGGGGATGGCTCTGGACCCCCATCCTCCCTTCTCTGTCCCAAGAGATGTTCTCCTGGGTGCTAAAAGGATTTGTCCCATGCTAACTGGGACTGTCACCTCTCATCGAGCCCTTCCTGGGCAAAGCAACCCCCCCAGGTGACAGGGATGAGATGTCAGCCTACAGGTGGCCTCATCTTCACCAGCCACAAACCCACAGAGTCCTTCACCTGGCTTCAGAAGTCACCAGAGACAAACTGGGGGGCACTGGGAGATGCTGGGATGAAGGAGTCAGCTCCCAGTAACCCTTGGGCTTGATCTGCCTGAAGTCTTTTTAACCCCCCCACCCACCCCAGAAGGAGGTGGACTTCCAAGAGAAAAAAAACTCCAAACCTTACTCCCCCCAGGAAGTTTCTGCCATGCCAGCAGGGAAAGGCTACTGGTCACCCAGAGGTGGCCACTGGGGGATGCTGGCCAGGAGGTGATGATGCTCCCAAGCATGGAGGGCTTGGCTTGGTTCCCCCAGGGGAGAAACGTGGTTCCTCTGGGCATGCAAGCAGCTCCTTGCCCTAAAAGCATCCCAACCTTGACCCTAAGAGTGCCAATGTCTTCCTCTGAGTGTGCAGATTTGTCCCCTCCCTGAGCAGACCAGGCACCTCCCAGCCCTGCAAACCTCCAACCCCCCCTCTCCAACCTCACCCCCAGCTCCGGGAGACCCCGAGGAGCATCCAAGGAGGAGCATCCAAGGAGGAGCATCCAAGGAGGAGCATCCAAGAGGCAGGATGGAGAGGAGCAACCCCAGCCTTGGGATAATGATCCTTCCAAATCCCTTGGATTCGGCTCCGGTGAAGCTTGGGGAGGGGAGAAGAGGTCCCCACCACAAAGAAACCCCCCCCCCAGCTTTGATCCCCCCTAAAGTCTATCTTGTCACCAACAATTAGCAGCTTAATCCCCTCTGAGCTGGGAAGCCATCCCTGTCCCCTTGTGTCCCCCCCCTCTTCCCAATTGATGCCCGGCAATTAAGGAAGCTCAAGTCACCTCCTCAGAACCTTTCATCCTGGCAGGGTGGGGTTTGTGGGGAGTTTTTTGTTTGTTTTTTAAATGGTCCCGAGGTTTGTGATGGTTCTGATGAACTGGTGGTATTCAGCCAATGAAACCAAACTGGACTGGAGGTGACAAGAGGAGCAGTGGGATGGTGTCACCTTTGTTTCCTGACACCCCCCCCCTGCTCGGGCAGGGCTGGGTGAGAGGAGATTAGCAGCCTGGCTGACAGGGAAATGTAATTAACAGCTGAGACCCTGGAGGAGGAGGGAATTGGGGAAAAGAAAGAAATGGGAGGATAAAATCCACCCATGGACAGCTTGGGGTGGGACAAGAGGCAGGAGCCCCCCCCCAAGCTGTGGTTGCTGTGGCCTCATGGGGTTCTGCTTGGGATGAGGGCCTGGAGGCAGGGATGCTGAGAGGGAGAGGGACATTCCTAAGGATATCCCTAGGGATAGTTAGAAGGACACCCCCATGGATACCCTGTGGGACATGGACATCCCTGGGGATATCCCTACAGTCACCCTGTGGGACATCTCCATGGAAACCTTGGGGGACATTCCTACAGCCAGCCAGCAGGACATCCCTATGGACATTCTGTGGGACATCCCTATGGATACTCCATAGGACATCCCTATGGACACCTTGGGGGACATCCTGTGGGACATCTCTATGGATACTCCATAGGACATCCCTATGGACACCTTGGGGGACATCCCAAGGGACATCTCTATGGATACTCCATAGGACATCCCTATGGACACGCTGGGGGACATCTCTATGGACATCCTGTGGGACATCTCTATGGATACTCCATAGGACATCCCTATGGACACTCCAGAGGACATCCCTATGGACACGCTGGGGGACATCCCAAGGGACATCCCGTGGGACATCTCTATGGATACTCCATAGGACATCCCTATGGACACATTGGGGGACATCCTGTGGGACATCTCTATGGATACTCCATAAGACATCCCTATGGACACAGGGGACATCCTGTGGGACATCCTGTGGGACATCTCTAAGGGCAACCTGTGGGATGTCCCTATGGACACTCCATAGCACATCCCTACATCCCTTTGGGACATCCCTATGGACAGCCAAGGGAGGGGGGGAAAGAAACAACAGGGAAGCAAAGCTCAGTGGTGAGAGGAGATGGAGGGGGACAGGGAGGGAGGGGAAGGGGCCTCCCTCTCTCCTGGTTTGGGCCAGAATAAAGGGGGTTTTCTGGCTTGTACTTTTGCTTTCAGTTGAGTCTCTTGTAAGTTAAAAGCAAGTTTCTCAGACAGTGTCTGCTTCTGGGAATGATGCTTGATGGTTATAGGGACAGCCAGAGATGGTTATAGGGACAGCCAGAGACTGGGCTGCAGAACCAGGGACACTGCTCAGCTCTGAGGAATGTTTTGCCCTCTGGAGGGAAAAGAGGAGTAAAAAGGTCTCATCTGAAACCCTCCTTTGGGGAGGAAGGGACAAGACAGATGCCAAAACTGACCAAACAGAGTATTCCATCCCATGCACCTCATAAATTTGAGGGACCACGAGGGTCAAACCCCTCCCTGCTTCCCATTCTTCTCCTGTCCCTGTTTGCTTCAGCATCCTGGGAGGATTCCATCCCTTCCTCTGCCTGTGCTCCTGATCCATGCCAGCCTGAATCCCTGTGTTCCTGCCTCCAGCTCCACATTGCTCCTGACCCCAGGATTCCAGCCTGGACTTTCCCAGAGCTGGTGGGGATGTGAGAGTTATCGAGAGGAAGGAATGTGGGATCAATTTTCCTGTATATTTGTATATATTTAATAATTTCTCCCATTTATCATCACTGATCCATTAAAGCTGTGCAGTTTAGCTTCCAACCCATCAGTCTCTCTCCTTTATTCCCTCTCCTTCCTTTATCAGGGAAGGGAATAAACAGGGAGCATCCCTCATCCCGTTTAATCACCGGGCACCCCCCACCACATTCCCAAGGAGGATGGAGAACACTCCAGCCTTTGGATTCCTCCAGCTGAAGTGCTCCTTGGAGTGTCTGAAGGAGGGCAGTGCTGCTCAGGGTGGTGTCCCCACCTCCAGGTCCTTGTGTCCCCCCCTTCCCCCTACCTCTGGGTTCCTCAGCCTGCTTGGCGAGCTTGCGGAGGGCTGCGGCGAAGCTGGAGGAAGGTGCTGCCTGGACAGACAAAGTGGTGCTGGCTGCTGGGCTGCCATTGGGGACCAGGGAGCCATTGAGGGGGGAAGGGGTGAGGGGGCTGACGGTGGCAGTGGTGCGGGTGGCAGTGGAGAGCATTCCTAGGGACGGTGACTTCGGCTCATGGCTCATGCCTGCCCGGACAGAAGGAAAAAAAAACCAAAACAACCCCTGTTAGGTGGGTAAATGATGGAGGAGATTCAAATCCCACCCAGGAGAAGGGGAAAAAAAAAAAAAAAATCTTCCCTCTGGTTCATCCCCACCCTAAAATGCAGCCCTGAGGCTGTGGGTCCATCCCCCCCAACCCGCCGGCTCTGTGGGATGGGAGCTCTGGGGGAGGGAGAAGGTGTTTTGGGGGGAAAAACAGGGACTTCAGCATCCCAAGGGAAGGGAGGCAGCCCCCCGACTGCTGTGGTGCTGCCAAAGGTGACTGCAGCATTGCTGCACCCCCAAATCCCCACCACTGCACCTTTAAACCCCAAATATTGCAACCCGGGGGGGCCAGCACTGCTGCACCCCCAAACCCCAATACTGCACCCCCAAATCCCCATCCCTGCACCTTTAAGCCCCAAATATTGCAACTCAGGGGGCCCAGCACCCCCAAATCCCCAATACTGCACCCCCAAAACCCCATCCCTGCACCTTTAAGCCCCAAATATTGCAACCCGGGGGGCCCAGCACTGCTGCACCCCCAAACCCCAATACTGCAGCCCCAAGTCTCCACCACTACACCCCCAAGACCCCAGTACTGCATCCCTTGGATCCCAAATACTGCACCCCCAAATCTCCACCACCCCCCAGGCCCCCAGTACTGCATCCCTTGGGTCCCCAACACTGCACCCCCAAATCTCCACCATTGCACCCCCAATTCCCCACCACTGCACCTCCAAATCTCCAATGCTGCATCCCTGGGTTCCCAGCACTGCATCTTCAAATCCTCACCATTGCAGCCTCACTGCACCCCCAAGTCTCCACCACTGCACCCCAGATTTGCACCATTGTACCCCAAATCCTCACTAATGCACCCTTAAATCCCCAACATTGCATCCCTGGGTCCCCAGCACTGATTCCCCCAAATCAGCACCACTACACCCCAAAACCCCACCACTACACCCCCAAATCTCCACCACTACACTCCAAAATTCCACCACGACACCCCAAAACCCCTCCACTTCACCCCCAAATCTCCAGTACTGCATCCCAAGGTTCCCAACATTCTATCTTCAAATCCCCATTCTTGTAGCCTTGTTGCACCCCTAAATCCCCACCACTGCCCCCAAATCCCCACCACTGCCCCCAAATCTCCTCTTTGTCCCCCAAATCCCCACTTTTGCCCCTCAAATCCCCACTTTTGCACCCCAAACCCCCACCACTGCCCCCAAATCCCCTCTATGCCCCCCAAATCCCCACCTTTGACCCCCCAGCTCCCCCCCCACTGCACCTTCACCCCCACACACCCCATGTCCCCAGTGCTGCACCCCCCAAACCACAGAGATGCTACTGGTGTTTTCTTAGGGTGCACAGGAGGGTGCAGCCCACCCCGTGCCCCCCAAAAAGAAAAACCTATCCCCACCAGCCTCTCCACCACCCAAAACCCCAACTGCTGACAGCTAAAACCTTCCAAACCAGCAGCCTCATTAACACCCCCCCTCAAATTACCCCCCCAGAGCTTGGGAAGGGGTGGGGGGATGCTCCCAGCAGTACTGGTGACACCAGAGCCCCCGAGCATCCCATGGCAGAGGGTGGGGGGGATGCTGCAGGAGCAGGGGCGGGGGGGAACCACTCACCCTCGATTAATCTTTGGCCCCCCCCACCTCCCCAGCCCCAGGCCCCAGGAGAGGAGGCCGGCAGGTCCCCTCTGCCCTCATTATCCCGGCATTTATTAACTCCGGGGCTCTCAGCCATTGACTCCCGCCTTGTCCACACGCTCAGCTCATGGCAATTCATTACCCGAGCAGCTGGGATGTCAACCCGCCCAGACACCAACCCCCCCCTCCCCAACACCCCCCCCAGGGCTCAGCACCAACCTAAGGATCCCTCAATCCCCTCCGGATCAGTGCCTGGGGGGCTTTCCCCCCCTCCACCCTCCTCTGCAGCCCCACACACCCAGGGGCTGCGCAAAGGGGGGGGAGCACCTTGCGGACAGCCCCCAAGCACTGCCACACATCCCTCAGGCACAACCCCACAGACCCCAGCATTGCCCCACAGACCCCAGCACTGTCTCACAGACCCCAGCACTGCCCCACATCCCTCTGGCACAACCCCACAGACTCCCAGCACTGTCTCACAGACCCCAGCACTGCCCCACATCCCTCTGGCACAACCCCACAGACTCCCAGCACTGTGTCACAGTCCCCAGCACTGCCCCACATCCCTCAAGCACGGCCCCACAGCCCCCAGCACTGCCCCACAGCCCCCAGACACAATTCTGCACATCCGAGGCACAACCCCACATCCCTCTGGCACAACCCCACAGACCCCAAACACAATTCTGCACTCCCAGGGGAACTGCCCCACATCCCTCAGGCATGGCCCCACAGAACCCTGGCACTACCCCAAAACCCCCAGCATTACCTCACAACCCCCAGACCACAATTCTGCATCCCCCAAGACACTGCCCCACACCCCGTGCCCTGGGGCACTGCCCCACACCCTCAGACTCAGCCCTACACCCCCAGACTCAGCCCCACACCCCTTGGGCACTTCCCCATGCCCCCCACCCATCTTCTCCCCACATATTAACCCCGTCACAAACCCCCTAAAAGGTGCAGCCCCCCTGCTGACCCTCCAGTGGGGATTAGCACACACGTGCACACGTTTCAACATGCTTGAACACGCTTACACACGCTTGAACATGCTTACACATGCTCGCTGGGATTTTTGGGGGTGCTGGCAACACCACATCCCCTGTGTGCTGCTCTGCTGCTCCCCACAGTTTCTCCATCACCTCCCCAAAACCTCCCGGTCCCGTTGGGCTTTGCCGGGCCGGGCCAGGGGCAGCTTCAGGGGAGGAGCTCTCCCCGTCCCCCAGGGCTGCCCGTCCAACGCTGCCCCCAAACCAGTTGTGCCGGTGATAAAATCGGCTCCTCCACCCCGGCTGGGGCCCGAAAGCACCCGCCTGCCTCACCCCGACCCAGCCGGCGTCCGTCTGTCCGGGTGGCCCCGGGGCTGTTGTGCCAACTGGGGAAACTGAGGCACGCCGCAGCGGACAGCATCCACCCGCCCGTGGGGCTGGGACCGCGCTGGGTCCCCTCCTCGTCCCTCCGGCACCATCGGGTCGGGTGTCACCATCCCCCCTCCTCCTTCTTCTCCGCCTCCTGTCCCTCCCCGGGTGCTTTTCCCGTCAGGAAAAACCAGGTCAGGTTGGGAGCCCGGGGTCACGGCAGCGCTTGCCTCACCGGGGCGGGGAGACAAACCCCAAAACGGGGCAGGGTGTCCCCTGGCTGTCCCCAAGCCTACGGTTCCATCCCAAGCCAAAACGGGGCAGGGTTTGGGGGTGCAGGATGCCTGGGTCCCCTGCTGAGGCCGTGGTTGGGGACACGGAGTGCCTGGTGTCCCCAGTGCCTGCAAAGGAGGAGGAGGGGACACGGGGGCCATCTCCACGTCCCCCTCTCCCATGTCCTGTCCCTGTGTGTCCTTCCACGCGTGGCATCGGCCAAGGGGTCGGCATCCCCGATTGGAGCCAGCCCCCAAGCTCCTGTTGGGTCTGGGGGGGGTTGTCCCTGTCACCCCCCACACTGCCTGCACCGGGTGGGAGCTGGGCTGGTGCCATCTTCTCTCCATCTGCTCCCGATGACGCCGCCGGGTTTTTTTTTTGGCAGCGGGTGCCTCCTCCTCCTCCGACAGCCGGAGCAGAACCAGTCTGGCTGCCTCGGTGGAGCTGGAGACAACCCAAACACACTGGGGATGGGCTCCCACCCCCCCCGAAACACACCACCACCCCCTTTATACCCTTCTTGGAATACCCACGGCCACCCCCCACTTCCCCCGGCTGCCAGGCAGAGATGCGCGGGCAGGTTCGGGACCTCGGGTCCCCCCTGCCAGGGCACCGAGCGCCCTTCAGAGCCCTTTGCTGCCCAAGTTCCCCCCGCACCAGCCGCCCCGCTTTCCAAGCAGCTATTTTTGAGCTGGAACTAATAATTTATTACCAAATACGATCAGGCAGGAGCTTCCAACCCCGGGCAAATGGAGCGGAAAAAAACCCCAGCGCGGCGGCAGAGCCCGAGCATCCCTCACCCTCCCCACGCTTCCCAAAAAACAGGCTGGATCCGGGATGCAGGATGCCCTCCCGGAGGAATTGGGGGTGATGCTCCATGGTATGAGGTCCTCTCACACACACCCAGAGGTTCGTTTTGGGTTTTTTTTTGTCCTCCTCCCCCCTCTCTCAGCACCTCGGCTCTTGCTCTGGATCCAGCTGCACGCTCCAAGCGGGAACAGCTGCTCCTCCTGGATTTTCAATGCTAATGGCTTCGGGTTGGCAAATTCCCCCCCTTAAATCCCTCAACGCTGCCTAGGGGAGGGCAGGCAGCACGTGCCCGCTGTCCCCCCCCCCCCATACACACACCCTGTGTCACCCTGTCACCCCCTCCTCTAAGAGCCCACAGGCAGGGGACAAGCAGGGGACCAACTCCTCGGACATCCACATCCCACCCCCCCCTCATTACACCAGCACCTCCAAGACGCTTCATTAATTAATTCACTGATTAATCCTAGCCCCACCACCACCCAGCACGCAGCCAAACCAGAGGGGGGCACACTCAGTGTCCCCAGGGCTCCTCCCTGTCCCTTTTTTAGGGTCCCGGGTGCAGCGCTCAGGATGCATCCCAAGAGCATCCCCACCTCACCCGGATCCCCAGGACCCCTGGAAGGATCCGGATGGATCCCTCAGGGTGAGGAGCACCTTGCCGGGGTGGGAATGGGATTTGGAGTGGCCTGAGGAGCCCGGCGTGGTACTGAGCACCCAAGCTGGGGGCTGGCTGGCTCCCCATCGATCACTCCTCCATGGCCCATTGATCTGGCAAACGACAACAAGCAAACTAATAAGAGCTCGTTTGGAGGGCAGCCGGCCTGACGTGGGATTATTTTTCCTCCCTTCCTTCCCACCCCTCCTCATCCAACCCCACACCATCCCCTGGGGGGCTTTTGAAACCCTGCAGGGAAATCAAACCACTTCAAATCTCTGCTTCAAAGCAACTTCCCCCCTCTTTCCCCCCCCAGTTTCAACCAGCAGAGCCAGCTTCAAAAAATAAAACAACCAAAAAGGATGGTGCTGACCCCTCTGAACTCCCCTTCTGCAGCACCCATGTGGGGATGGTGGCTCCTCCGGGCTCCCCACGCCCCAAAATTTGGGTGCTGGGTGTCATTTGAGGGCCACCCTTTTGCTTTTGGGGCCCTCCTTGGCCACGAGCTCTGCTATGGGGTGGGGAGGGGGGGATGCCAAGCACCCTCCAGCACCTCTGGGTACCACAGCGTGCTTGGCAGTGCCACCAGGGGCCACCCTCCCTGCCGTGTCCCTTGTCCCCAGGCCAGCAGCCCGGTGTTTTGGCAGGCAGAGGGGGCCCTGGCCCAGCAGATGGCAGGTATAACAAAGCAGCTTGCTGCGGCCAAGCCAATTATTTATCTAATTATGATTTACCACTTAACCACATGATCTTTTCTGCCGAGTTGCGGGCAATTAAAACCGGGGTGATTATGTGGATTATGCAAATGGGGGCTCGGAGCCCAGCGAATTAAAAATTGGGGAGATTAAAGAGTTTTTTCAAGCAGGTCAGAGCTTGCACCCCAGGCTAAGTCCTGGAGGGGCTGGGGAGGTGGTCAGCACCCAGCTGAAGGGGTGCACCCAGCTTTCGGGGTGCACCCCACCACCACGGGGGTCCAGAATCAAAAGAGGTCCCCAGCACCCTACAGGGGACCCCCCTCCACTGGGGGGATGCAGCTGGGGACTCAGCACCCATCCAAAAAATGAGGATGGGGGGGGGTTATGTGGCACAGCCCCCCCATCCCTAATGCCACCTGCAAGCAGCTGTGGCACTGGGGGCTGGCAGGTATTAATAATCCTGGGTATTATTAATAATAAGAGGTATTATTAATAAGGGGTATTATTAATAATGCTGCCTGGCAGATTACTCTGCCCGCCCAGCTTGAGCTGAGATTTATACCCAGAGAGAAGCCCGGAACTCCAGCAGTATTAACAGTAATTCCTCCTGTCCTACCAAAGGTCACCAACAAGCTCCATCAATCCCCCCAAAAGCCAGGGCTGGCTGGGTTATGGGATGCCCCCCAGGGTCCTCACACACACACACAAGGTGGTTTATGGCCCAGCAGGAAGGTTTTTCCCTTGGGATAAGAGCAGAACGTTGGCAAAGGGGAAATTTACTGCCTGTTGTTTTCATTTTCCCCTTCCTGGTGCCACCTGCTAGCCAAGGGTGCCACACACCTCACCTGGCTTTTATTTACAAAACCTCCTGAAGTCTCAGCAAGACCCCCCCCAACATCCATCCCATGGGGTCCCACCACCGCCCCCCTTCCCATTAAAGTCCCCCACAAGAGCTGGGGAACAGCAAGGAAGGGTTGAAAGCAGCAAGGATGCCCCTGGAACCAAGCACAACACACCTGGCATGGTCATCACCCAACACCCAGCTCCAGGAGACCACGGGTGACACCGTTTGGCACCCAGGGGACCCAATCCCTCTTGGCCACACTGGGATTTTGGTTGATGGGCAGCATGGAGCCCACGTAGCTGGGGCCATTGCCCCCCTCCCTGGGCGGGTGGCATCTTCCCTCTTTCGCCTACAGTAATCCTCAGCCTTTCCAGCAAATTTATTAAAATTCACTTATATTTAATCTTCCTGCTGGAATTAATTGAATTTTTACGCTCAGCAAATGTCAGGGGGTGCTCGCTGCCTCCCAACAGGGACCTGGCTGCACCTGCAGCCTCCGGGGGGTTTTATCCCCTCTCGGGGGACAAAAACCCACCCTGGGGTGGGGGACAGGGTGCCCAGGGCACCCACAGCCCCCCCTGGCAATGGGTGGTGGGATACAGGGGTGGCAGCCCCCTCCCAGCTCTATGGGGATCCCAGGGCAGCTCCTGGATGGCTTCAGAGGGGACAAACTTCCCCCACACCCCCTTGCTGGGGGTCTCCACGGGTGAGAAGAGCCTTCCTCCCACCCCCCCCTCTCTCTGTCATCCTCCTTGAGAAGTGCCAAAGCATCTCATTTTCCTGCTGGGAAGACAGAAGGGAAAAAGCCTCTCTTTTCCCAAGAATAAACCCTCCAGACAAAGGCAGAAGCCAGGGAAGGGGGGGGAAGAACCCAACCCTACCCCAGGAGTGCTTGGAGGACCCAGCACCACCACCCCAACACAAGCACCCACGAGCTCCTGGATGGGTGCTGGGATGGCCCCCACCCCTTGGCTTCTGCCTTGGGGCCACCCATGGAACTTCCACCCAGCTCCACGTGGCCCTGGGGACAATCCCAGTCCCTGCTTGAGGTCCCCCACTGGGCTTGGCTTTTCACCACTCTGGAGAAGTTGATGGTTGGGATGAATCCTCCTGGCTCCCAACTTCCAAACTTGACCAGTGCTCTCCTCCCATCACCACCCGCCCGGGATTATCATAAATTAAGACTTAATTACTCCATGGAAATTTACAGCACAAAGCTGTGGCGCTAACAAGTGTGTTTGGAGGCACTGGGGAAAGGGGGGGGAAGGGGGGGGGGGAAGAGGTACAAAGAGCTATTGTTTGGTGGGCGCCAAAAAACCCCTTGCTCTGCCCCCAAAAATGCCAGGGATGGGGATGGAAGAGCTCCTGAGTGCCACAGTGAGCCACGTGCCTGGGGATGGAGAGGGGGACAGTGCCCCAAGAAGAGGGGGACAGCCCACAGGGGTGGGGGACAAAGAGGTCCCCAGCCCCCTGGGTGCCCTCCTGGTGTTGGGACCCAGCTCTGTATGGAGCTGCCAACAAAAACCACCTCGGGTCATCCCACCCATGGGTGCTCAGACAAAAAAATCCTTCCAGACCATTTCAGTGTGAAGGGTTAAAAATCAATGTCCCCAAGGAGGGGACACACACACAGAGACACACAGAGACACAAGGGGACTGGTGCCAGGCTCTGTGTGTGTCCCCCCCCCCATGCCACGCACGGGGAAAAATAATCATAAATGTGGAATTAAAAAGAAAACCACCACAAAACCAACCCCCAGCCCTGAAACAACACCACCACCCGAGGAAAAAAAAATAAAATTCAGGCGGCTAAAGCAAATCCAGCAATAAAGGAGCCGGGGATCCTCGCAAAGCTGGCTGTGCAATTAAGCAGTTTTCTGCTGTACGCCGATAATCACCTAATTATACTATTAATGACAGTTCAACCTGCTCGGAAATAAAAGGACATTCTTCCATAACAGGATGCCAGCTGTTTGTTACAGATGTCAAACATCTTTAAAGCGTTATTATTAAAAGAAAAGAGGGAGAAAGGAGCGAGCTCGGTGATGCAGAAATGCAGCATCTCCCCCCCTCTCCATCCCCCCCAAGCTCTTTAGGGTGGGGGGTGTCACCCTTGCTGTGACAAGGAAATAACCCGTGGGGTTAAGTGGGAAATAAAAGTTCAAATTAATAATAAAATGGGATTTGGGATGAGGGGGATGGGGGGGGGGGGGTAAGGGGTTGGCCCCACTTTGGGTGCACACGCACGTGTCGTGGGGCCGTGCCAAGGAGGAGCATCCCTGGCAGGTGCTGGCAGCCAGTGCCAAGGAAAGGGATAAAACAGGGGGGGGAGATCCTGTAGAGAAAGGAAACACCTGCTCCCCCCCCCCTAAAAAAAAAGCAAAACAAATAAAAACACCAAAAAAAAAAAAAATCAGGAGTGGGTTTAGAGGTAAACAATGCCCAGAGCACCCCCAGGAACTCAGGGTGTTGGAAGAGAGATGCTGGAAAGGGGGATGCTGGAAAAGGGGGGGGGAGAAAGGAAGCCCTGGGGGGGTGCAGCTAGGTGCCCACCCCCCGTGGGGTGATGGCAGCACTGGTGTTGCACACCCACCCTCTTTCCAGCCTGTCCTATATAGCTAGAGGCAAATCTGCCTCTAAAACCATCAGGAACCAGGCTTAGCCCAGGAATAAAGAGATTAAGGGGGGGGGAAGGAAAAAAAGAGGTAGAAAAGGGGGTGTCTGGGAATAATTCCCCCCCCCCCTCCAAACCATGTGGCTACTGCCATCCCCTGGGTGCCAGCAGGGCCCTGGTAGGAGCAGGATGGCTGCAGAAAGGCAGTGAAATTTGGGGGTGCTCACCCACCTCCTCAGAATTAGGAAGGGGGGGGTGGGGGAGCTGCCATGGAGCCCCTTCCCCAGGGTAGGACCCCCCCATCCCTTGGCACACCCCGGGGTTGGCACCGGCCCTGGCTCGCCAGACGGGACCCAGCAGGGAAAAACCATCTGGGAAGCATCACCCTGAGAGATGCCCCCAGTCCCAGTCCCCCCCCCCCTTCTCACCCCCCTTCCTTTCCCTCCTCAAACCATCACGGGGAAGCTGGAAAGTGGTTGACACGGTTGCCATGGCGACCGAATTTAGAACTGGAGAGAGGAGGAGGAGGAGGGTGGTGGGATGGGCAAGGAAGGCAGGTGGGGGCTTCCCAGCACCCCAACACAGCCCAGAGCCCCCCGTGTCCCCCAGCACCCCACAAACATCCCCCTCCAGCACCCCCTGAGCCAGCCAGGATGGAAAGGGCAACCCCCAACCCCAGCACTGCTGCCAAAAAAGGGGGGCTCAGCCCTGAGCACCCCAAACCCAACCGCAAGGGGGGGGGAGAGTAAGGGTGGGGTTGTCCCCCCCCACCCAGTGCTGCCAAAAGCCATGGGTGACTCATGGCACCCACCGAGAGGGTGTTGAGGCAGCATCACCCAATTCCCTCCATCTGTTTCCATCCCTGGGCTAAATATGTCCATTCCTGGCATAAAAATAGGAACCACTGGGGATGCTCCGTGTCCCCGAGGGCTGCTGCTGTCCCCAAAGGATGCTGCTGTCCCCAGGGAAGGCTGGAGGGTGACAACTACATCAAGGCAAGTCCTGTCCCCCCCCCTGCCCTGAGCATGGCTACCACATGGACCAGTGGGGAATGGGGTCCCCTCCCTGTCCCCCTGGCCTCAGCTGTGCTTGGTCCCCAGTGTCCCCTTGAGCCCAGATCTCCAGCCCCATGACCAGAGAGATGCAGGGGACAGAAGCATCGGTGACCAAAGGGACAGAGGGGACAGAAACATTGGTGACCAAAGGGACAGAGGGGACCAAAGTATCAGAGACCAAAGGGACAAGAGGGGACAGAAGCATCAGTGACCAGAGGAATACAAGGGACAGAAGCAATAGTGACCAGAGGGGCAGAGGGGACAGAAGCATTGGTGACCAAAGGGACAGAAACATTGGTGACCTAGGGGACAGAGGAGACAGAAGCATCAGTGACCAAAGGGACAAGAGGGGACAGAAGCATCAGAGACCAGAGGGATGAAGGGGACAGAAACATCGGTGACCAAAGGGACAGAAGCATCAGTGACCAGAGGGACAGAGGGGACAGCAGCATCAGTGACCAGAGGGACAGAAGCCCTGGTGACCAAAGGGACAGAGGGGACAGCAGCATCAGTGACCAGAGGGACAGAAGCCCTGGTGACCAGCAGACCACAGAGGAGCCCCACAGCTCCCCCAGGCAGGAGCAGGACACCCCAGGCAGGTGTGACCCAGCAGTCCCCGAGGGGGTGACAATCCCCAGCAGGACTCAGGCTGCTGACTCACGGGCCACCAGCCCAGTGCTCCCCAAAGCCCTGGAAGCCTCGGGGGGGGGGTCAGGTTCCCTGCTCCAGCTGCTCCCACCCGACCCGGCCCCCAGCATCTCCCAACCCCCCAGCACCTGCTGCCAGCCAGAGCCTCCAACACAAATTTCCTTTAATTGCTTTAAATCTCCCAGCCTGACACTTCCTCTCCCTCTCCCTTTTTTCCTCCTCTCGCTTTTAATTTTATTATTATTATTATTATTAATAATAATAATTTCCCCTCCCTGAGCTGGTCAGAAAGCCAAGAGTTGGCCGGAACAGGTTTCCCCAGGTGTAAGAATTAAGTAAATTAGCAACAAAACAGCCAAAGCCAGAAGTTTTCACCCAACAGGAGCCGCCGGCGGGAAGCCCGGCTCGACCGGAGCGCTGCTAAAAATGGGATTAAAAAAAAAAAAGGGGGAGGAGAAGGGGGGGGAAGAATTAAAATAAAAATAAAACAACCTCCGAGCCATCTGCCTACACCTGCAGCCTTTGGAGGAGACAGCTGGGAGGCAGGGCAGGCACTGCCTGCCACCAGCAAGGGGACAGTGTCACGGAGCCAGGGGGGGGACACGGGGAGTGGGACCCCCCCTCAACCCACCAGCAGGGTGGGAGTGAGCGGGGTGGCACAGGCGAGCGGGTCAGGCGTGTCCCCATCGTGTCATAACCCTAGAGGAGATGTCATTCCGGGAAAAAAGGGGGGGAATGGAAGTTGGGGGACCCCCCAGGTGGCACCCCAGCACCCTTCCCGGCTCGCCCTGGCAGGATGGGGCGCAGGCGCGTTTGGCGGAGCCGCCGGTTCCTCCAACAACTGCCACATGCAAAAGCCATTTCCTGACACCAACAACCTGCCCCGGGGTAACCGCCACAGGGGGCCCCTGGGAAAGGGCCCCCCCGCCCCCAAAATGTACCCCAAGAGCACCCGGAGCTCACAGCCCCGGCTCGCAACTGCAGCGTGCACCCCAAACGTGCACCCCAAATGCTCCTGGAGCTCACAGAATGTCCCAAGTCTGCACCCCCCCCAAACGTGCACCCCAACAGCTCCTGGAGTTCACAGAATGTCCTGAATCTGCACCCCAAAAATGCACCCCCAAACATGCACCCCAGTAGCTCCCAAAGCTCACAGAATGTCCTGAGTCTGCACCCCAAAAATACACCCCCAAACATGCACCCCAACAGCTCCTGGAGCTCACAGAATGTCCTGAATCTGCACCCAAAAAATGCACCCCAAGAGCACATAACATCCTAAGTCTGCACCCCAAATATGCACCCCAAATGCTCCTGGAGCTCACAGAATGTCCCGAGTCTGCACCCCAAAAATGCACCCCCAAATGTGCACCCGAGTCTGCACCCCAAAAATGCACCCCTAAACGTGCACCCCAAATGCTCCTGGAGCTCACAGAATGTCCCGAGTCTGCACCCCAAAAATGCACCCCCAAACGTGCACCCCAAATGCTCCTGGAGCTCACAGAATGTCCCAAGTCTGCACCCCCCAAACGTGCACCCCAAATGCTGCTGGAGCTCACAGAATGTACCAAGTCTGCACCCCAAAAATACACCTCCATACGTGCACCCCAACAGCTCCCAAAGCTCACAGAATGTCCCGAGTCTGCACCCCAAAAATGCACCCCAAGAGCACATAACGTCCTAAGTCTGCACCCCAAACATGCACCCCAGAAGCTCTGGAGCTCACAGAATGTCCTGAGTCTGCACCCCAAAAATGCACCTCAAGAACTCCTGGAGCTCACAGAATGTCCTGAGTCTGCACCCCAAAAATGCACCCCCAAACAGGCACCCCAATAGTACCTGGAGCTCTCAGGAAACATGCACCTGGAGCTCACAGAATATCCCGAGTGTGCACCCCAAACACGCACCCCAAGAACACCTCAACCTCACAGGCTGAATATCCTGAGTCTGAACCCCAAACATGCACCCCAAGAACACCTCAACCTCACAGGCTGAATATACAGTCTGAATCCCAAACACATCCCCCCAAACATGCACCCCAAAAGCATCTGGAGCTCACAGAATATCCTGACTGTGCACCCCAGACATGCACCCTAAAAGCACCTGCAACCCACAGCCTGAATATCTCAGTGTGCACCCCAAGCCTGCACCCTCAGCCTGCACCCCAACAACACCTGGAGCTCCCACAGCCGGAGCTCAGAGCCCTGAGGCTGCACCCCCAGGGTGAACCCCGAGTTTGCACCTCAGCCTGAGAGCACAGCCCCAAGTGTGCACCCCAACACATGCCCCCTGACCCTGCACCCCAAGAGCACCCCGAACTCACAGCCTGCTCCCCTCCCCCTCTGTGTACACCCCAAAACATCCCCCCCTGCCCCCCCTCGCCACCGACGCTCTCCAACACCCCAAAAACCCTCCCGGGGAAGGAGAAGGGGGGGGGGTCCCCCTCTTTCACTCACAGGCTGCCGGCTGGGGAGGCACAGCAAACTTTGGTGTCCCCACCTGTCACCAGCAGGGACCCCCACCCCAAAGCACAGAACATTTCCCCCCATCCACTTCGGGGTGCAGAGAAACCCCCCCGAAACCTCCCAGCAGGAGAAAAGGGGGGGGGGGGGGAAAGAGCCAAGCACCCCAAAACAAAAAGCTCCACAAACCCTACTCCTAGGTGCTGGGAGAAAGTAACTTCCCCTCCAAATCCCTGTCGGAAAAAGGGGTGTCCCCGAGGTGGGGGGGACCCCATAAGGAGACTCCGGGGGGGAAGAGGTCGGGGGGAGGGAAAGGGGTCGAGGGAGGAGGGGGGGAAGGGGTCGGAAGGGGTAAAGAGGGGGCGGCATCGCAGCGTGCCTTACCTGGTAAGTAATAGAGAGGTGGTTTCAACCCAAACATGATTTATGTTACAGTTCCATTGCGGCCAGGGAGAAAAAAAAAACACCAAAAAACAACAACAACAAAACCCAAAACAACGATAAAAAAATTTAAAAATATGTATTAAAAAATAATAAATTAAAAATCAAAAGACTCAAGGCGAAGAGGATGCGAGAGAGGGGGGGGGGAAAAAAAAAAAAAGAGGGGAAAAACAAAACGAAAACCAAACCAAAACAATAAACCCCCCCGGAAAAAAAAAAAAAAAAAAAAAAAATTAGCACCAAGCCACACGGAGGGGGTTGGAAAAATAAACCAGAGGCGAAAAAATACGGTGGAGGGAGGAGGAGAAGAAGAAGGAGGAGGAGCGGGAGGGAATCAAGTGCGCGGGGCGGGGGGGGGAGGTGATAGGGGGGGGGGAGGAGGAAAAATAAAAAATTGAAATAGCAGCGAGGCCAGGGCGCCGGCGGAGAGGGGTGGGTGGCGGCAGGGTGGCGGTGGTGGCAGTGGTGGCTGTCACCAAGGGCAGGAGCAGGGCTGGCGTGGCGAGCCCCGGGTGGCGGAGCGCACAAAAAGGCAGCGGGGAGGGGGCGGTGGGACCCTGGGGGTGGGGGGGACACACACACACAAGCACCCCCTAAGCTGGAAGGGGTACCCTCCTCGGAGAAGGGTGCGAGGTGGTGGGGGTCCCGAGTGGAAAGCACAGACCCCCCCACACACACCTTCTCATCACCACCTCCTGAAAAGGGAGAAAAAGGGGGGACTGGAGAGGGGGGGTTAAAGGGGGGGAGGCGGCAGACTTGCCCCTCGATCAATTTTCATGCAAGAATCATTATCGGTAAATTGGAAATCTGGCTCCTTGACAGCAGATTTGTCTCCCCTAATGAAGGGGAGCGGGCAGGAGAGCGGCAGGCAGCTGCTCAGCCCCGACAAACACCCCCCACCCCCCCAAAAAAAAAGAAAAAAAAGAAAAAAAAAACAAAAAAAAACCACCCCCCACCCCTGCTTCTCCCTCCCGGGGGGCTCCAACCCTCAGCCCCCGGAGGTTTCGGGGAGGGGAACCCCGGGGTGCCCTGCGGGCGGGGACCGGAGGTTCCAAAAAGCCTCCTCCCCCCCTTCCCAAACCCCTCCTCCTTGCCTACAGACAGAATAATTTTTATTTTATTATTATTTTTTTCTCTCTCTTTTCCAGGAGGCTGTTTTCAAACAGCTGCCGCTGCCTGGGAGGAAGGGGGGGGGGAAGAAAACAAAATAAAACCAGAAAATCCAACCCCACCACCACCACCACCTCCCCAGTCGCTGCGAACGAGGGAACCAAACCAACTTTCCTGCTAGAAAAACAGGGGTTTACACCCCACTCATCCCTTCTGCACCCACAAATCCCCTCTAATTGGGAAGAGGGGGGGTCTGCAATCAGCCTCCCGATAGGATCTCCCCCATTCCCCCCTCTGCTGCTGCATTAGCAGCTCCGGGAAGACATGCTTGCAGGCAAATAGGGCTAATAAATGCTATTACGGGGAGAGCGCGGGAGGCTGGAGCTCCTGGCTGCACCATAGTAACGAGGGCCCGGCTTAATTTGCTTTAAGCAAACCATCAGGCAAGGCGGGGTGGAAGGAAAAAAAAAAAGGGGGGGTGGGTAAAGCAGGGGGGGGGGGTGGGAAGGGAAGCGCTGCGTGCTCCAGGCACCAGGGCGCGCTTGCAGGGGTGCACAGGGTGCAGGGGTGCATGGGGTTTGGGGTGCGTGGATGCATTGAGAGAGATGGTGCGTGGGTGAAAGGGGAGCATGCTTGTGTGCATGGCTGCATGGGATTTTGGGTGCAAGGTTGCATGGGATTGTGGGTGCATGGCTGCATGGGATTTGGGGGTGCATGGTTGCATGGGTGCAAGGGGAGCATGCCTGCTTGGGTGCATGGGTGCCTGGGGAGCATGGGTGCATGGCTGCATGGGATTTTGGGTCCAAGGTTGCTTGGGATTTTGGGTGCATGGCTGCATGGGATTTTGGGGTGCACGGCTGCATGGGTGCCCGGTGGCACAGCCGCCCACTTGCACGGGTGCTGCCTGTCCCCCCTTCTCTCTCGTCCCAACCCACAGCAGCTCCAAACCCCTCTCTTCCCAAACTGCCGGCTGCTTTTAACACCAAAGTTCACCCAGGCGACGTGTGATATCTCGCCCCTGCAAGAGAAGCCACATCCTGTGTGATAATGGCCAGCCCTTCAAACAGCTCCAAGATACAGGGGGCCAGGCCCAGGCCCCCCACTGCCTCCCCCTGATTGAGGGAGGGTCTGGGGAGAGGGGTGCTGGTGTCCCCCCCAGCCCCATGGAGGGGAGACTGGGGGCAATGCTGGCTGCAAGCTACAAGGGGGAGAGGGACGGGGTTGTGCAAAAAGCATGTGTGTGTGTGCACATGTGCATGCGTTCAGATGCATGCATGCACACAGGTGTGCAAACACGGGTGTGCAAGCACATACATGTGCAAGGACACCCATGTGTGCACACACGCACCCCAGGGACGCACTGAGCCAAGAAGGTGCTGGTGAAAAACTCCACTTTCCTGCCCCCAGTGTTGAATATTGCTTTTCTAATTCTAGGGCGGGGGATTATTGTTATTATTATTATTATTATTATTATCATTATTATGTCTTTTTCTTCCTTCCTAACCTATATCTGTCAACAGTGGCGCTGGGAGTATTTCTGGCCCATCCCCTGAGTCATCCCTCTTGTCCCACAGCTCCCAGGTGTCCTCCCAGCCACAGAGTGCTGGGTCCACCACTGCACCCCCTCCCCAACCAATCCCCCCCCCATACACACACTGGTGCAATAAGACATGTCACTTCTGGGGTGACACAACTCTGGGTGGCCCCAAACCCAATGACCCCCACTCCCTGCATCCCAAGGGGAAGGGGTGCTGGGTCCATCACGGCATCCCCCTCCTCAACCAACCCCCATCCCCACTGGTGCATTAGGACATGTCACTTCTGGGGTGACACAACTCTGGGGGGGCCCAAACCCAATGCCCCCCACTCCCCACATCCCAAGTGGAAGGGGGGGGCTGGAAAAGTGTGGTGGGGGGGGGGTGTGATGTCACCATGTCACCCATTTCCCCCTGCAGACCCTCATCCCCACCACCCCATTTGCCTTAGAGGGGTTGAATTTGTAGGGTTCACACCAGCACCGGGGAGGGGGGGGGGACAGGCACATCCCCCCCACACACACACACACCCCCCACACCCCTACCATGGCATGAGCCGTAAAAATTAATTTGCAAACATGTCATTACACAATAGCTGTACAGGCAATAAACCTGTAATTACAAGCGGCTGGGGGAGCGGGCAGGCAGGCAGGGAGGGGAGGGCAGGCAGGGAGGGGAGGGCAGGCCTGCCTGTCTGCCTGCCAGCTCCGGCTTTGGGGTTTCGCCTCTCCCCCCCTCTCCACTCACCCCCCTTCTCCTTGCTCCCTTTGTTCATTATGCAAACGAGAATTGCTTCACTCCTGGAAGTTGGGCTCCACTTCAAAGGGGCACCCTGCCTGCCCTGCCTGCCTGCCCTGCCTGTGCTCCCCACCCTGCCCAGAAAGCCCCAAGGCCGCCAGCACCCACCACCCCAAAAAAAAAACCGGAACACCCCCCACTACAAACACACACCAACCAAACGCACACGGAGCCAACCTCGCTCGGCCGGGGCTGGGGAAACCGAGGCAGAGCAGCCGGGCAGCCCCGTTGGGAAACCATCCCCCGGCTCTTTACGACATCGGCCCAACCGAATTATCCCTCCCCAACCCCCAACCCCCCCTCCTCCCGCTCCATCCACTGCCATCCCCGCGCCCTGCCTCGCCCTGCCTCAGTTTCCCCACTTACCAACCCCGCGGGGGGGAAACGGGACGCGCGGGGCAGCGGCGGTGCGAGCCACCCACTCGGCCACCCGGTTCTGCTTTGGCCTCGCCCTTCGCTAGCGGGAGAGCTCGCCGAGCCTGACCCACTTCCCCCAGCGCCGGGAGGATTAATTGGTTCCTTGCTTGCGCGAAGCCGCCGGGAGCTGGGGCAGGTGCCAGCCGGGATTAGCAAAGCATGAGAGCGCAAGCTCGTGGGGCCGGACGGGTGAGCCACCCAGCCAGCCACCCAGCCACCCGCCCTGGCCCACGCCACCCAACCCAGCTGGGGTGATGGCAAAGAGGCACAAAGTGTCACCAGCTCGCTCCCGACCCGCTCGACCCCGTGGTACCCTCGCCTTGAACTCCCCGAGGATGCTCCTGGCTCCCCCAAGGGGATGCTTGAGCTCCCCGTGGATGTTTGGGGACTTGGTACCCCCTGCGTGGAAAGGATGTGGGCAGGCTGGAGAGGGTCCAGAGAAGGGACAGGAGGATAATCAGAGCATTGGAGGAGAGGCTGAGAAAAATGGATTTGTTCAGCTTTGAGAAGGCTCAGGGGAGACCCTAAAGGGAGACCTCTTAGGGGAGACCTTCTGCCCATGTTCCAGTGCTGAAAAGGTGGCTCCAAAGCAGATGGAGCCTCCCGAGTGACAAGGTGTCACCTGGAGAAGATGAGGGGCAATGGGCACAAGTTGCTCCTGAGGAGATTTCCAACTGGACACAAGAGGAAAATTTTTCCCCATGAGGATGGTCAGACACTGGGATGGTCTCCCAGGGGAAGGAGTGGATTCCCCCACTCCAGAAAGTTGGAAGTCTCAGCTCTGTGGGGTGCTGGGACATCTCAGATAAACAATATTATCAGAAGGGTTGGAGCAGGTGATCCTTGAGGTCCCTTCCAACCTGCCAACGATTCGATGACACAGAATCATGCAGGCCCTCAATGCCCACCCTCAAGCAGCCTGCTCTGGGGAAACTGAGGCAGGGTTGTGCTCCCTGAGCACCCATCAGCAGGGATGCACGGGGGAGGAGAGGAGTAAGCAGCCTCTCCTCGCCGTAAATAAGCGGCTCAGCGCTGATTTCCTGCTCTTGTTGACCTTTGACTAGGCAGAATTGTGCCATAAATCCATATTTTAAACCCATCTGAGCTCCAGCCAGGCCCACAAAGCCATTTACAGCCTGCGATTTGGACGGGGCAGTGAGCAGGAAAGCGATGGGTTTCTCGAGGTGACATTCCCCAGGAGGGAAATGAAGTGTTTTATTTGCAGATATATAGGGCACGGTCGTTCCTCTGCTTCCCCTTTCCCTCCGCCCTCGGCTCATAAATAAAACATACGGCCGCCTAACCGGCTAATTACGGGAGGATGGCAAAAAAAACCCCGCCGGTCGCTGGGAAGAGAAAAAAAAAAAAAAAAAAAAAAAAATCAGCGTTTTTAATCAGCCCACTTTTTTTCCTCCTCGGCTAAACTTGAGGAGAAACAGGGGCTGGGATGGACGCGAGACTCTCCGGCGGCTCGTAGGCTCCCAGCAGGGTTGTGCACCCCGGGTTTGGGTTGGGATGAGGCGGGTGGAAGAGGAGGAGGAGAAGGAGGGAGGGGGGGGGGGGGGGGTTGAAGCTGCTTCTGTGTTGTTTTTTGTTGTTTTTTTTTTTTCTCCCTGGCTGGGAAAAGGATGTCTTTGAAAAGTCTAATTGTTCCTTACACATTAGATACATTAATGAGGTCTGTGATCAAGCAGGCTGGCTCTCCGGCAAGGAGGCTTCAAGTAGCAATTTTCCATTTGTGTTTCAAATTTTAATGAATGTTCCTGTCTGGGGCTGCGATGCGCGGTGATAATCCGCAGGGCTCGGGTCAGCGCCGGAGCAGGGGCTGCCGCACGGGAGGGCTTGTACAAGGGTTTGATTTCTTTGGGGAATAGTTCAGACAAAAAATGGTAATGGCAGAAGACAAGTCTTCCTTTCCTCTCCCCCCCCGCCCCCCCCTTCCACCTCCCCTTCGGCTGCCAGAGCCTGAGAGCTACAAATCAGAGGGTTATTATTTCTTTCCGATGTCCCTAAAGTATCCTATATCTTCAGCGGGAAAGTTCAGCCCTGATAAGATTGAGGCACTGGGGGAGACACGTTTGCCTCTGCCTCCTTTTTTTTTTTTTCTTTTTCCTCCACTACCCTTCTCCCTCCTATCCCTGCGGTGGTTAGGGGGATGTCCCCAGGGCCACCAGCCCACTCCAGGGCCACCAACCCTACTCCAGGGCCACCAATCCTACTCCAGGGCTACCAGCCTACTTCAAAGCCACCAGCCTACTCCAGGGCCACCAGCCCTACTCCAGGGCCACCAACCCAACTCCAAAGCCACCAGCCCACTCTAGAGCCACCAACTCCATCCCAGAGCCAACAGCCCCACCACAGGGCCACCAACCCACCCCAGGGCCATCAGCCCTACTCCAGGGCCACCAACACAACTCCAAAGCCACCAACCCTACTCCAGGGCCACCAGCCCCCTCCAAAGCCACCAGCCCTACTCCAGGGCCACCAATCCAACTCCAAAGCCACCAGCCCACTCTAGAGCCACCAACTCCATCCCAGAGCCAATAGCCCCACCACAGGGCCACCAACCCACCCCAGGGCCATCAGCCCTACTCCAGGGCCACCAACCCTACTCCAGGGCCACCAATCCTACTCCAGGGCTACCAGCCTACTTCAAAGCCACCAGCCTACTCCAGGGCCACCAATCCAACTCCAAAGCCACCAGCCCACTCTAGAGCCACCAACTCCATCCCAGAGCCAACAGCCCCACCACAGGGCCACCAACCCACCCCAGGGCCATCAGCCCTACTCCAGGGCCACCAACCCAACTCCAAAGCCATCAACCCTACTCCAGGGCCATCAGCCCAACTCCAGGGCCACCAGCCCTACTCCAGGGCCACCAGTCCACTCCAAAGCCACCTACTCCAGGGCCACCAACTCCACCCCAGAGCCAAGAGCCCCACCTCAGGGCCACCAGCCCACCCCAGCCCCACTCCTCCCCATCACAAGCGCCGGATCCGGAACCCACCCCGCCAGGACAAGATTTTTATAACCTTGTTTTGGCATGCCTGCCATTAACTTAATTTAACATCCATATTGCCGCTACTTAATTAAATAGATGAACTCATTTTACATTTGCAAGTCTTAATTCATCCTCAACAAAATTGGCCGTGTTTCGTTCTTTCTACACTACCAGCTCCCCGGAACAAATGACTGCCTTTTGTAGTTAACTGCTAGTACAGGTTAAAAGCTAATTAGCAGCCCGGGTTGGGTGTTAACTTCCTTATTTATCACCCGGCGCCACTCGGGTAGCGAGGGGGTGAGGGCTGGCACTTCCTTGTCCCTGCATGGGCCCCGGTTCTGCAGGGCTGGTGCCTGGGAGCCTCGGGGGAAAGGGTGCTGGATGTGTGCATGGTGCTCAGGGCACAGTCCTTGGTGCTTAGGGCACGGTCCTTGGTGCTCAGGGCATGGTGCTTGGCACATGGCACACGGTGCCTGGTGCTCAGAATATGGCCCTTGGTGCTCAGGACGTGGTGCTTGTCCCATGGCACATGGTTCATGGTGTTCAGGGCATGGCACTGGGTGCTCAGGGCACGATCCTTGGTGCTCAGGGCATGATCCTTGGTGCTCAGGACATGGTGCTTGTCCCATGGCACATGGTTCATGGTGCTCAGGGCACAGTCCTTGGTGCTCAGGGCATGGTGCTTGGCACATGGCACACAGTGCCTGGTGCTCAGAATATGGCCCTTGTTGCTCAGGATATGGTGCATGTCCCATGGCACATGGTTCATGGTGTTCAGGGCATGGCACTGGGTGTTCAGGACATGGGTGCATCACCTTCCCACAGCACCCAGCAGCACGGTGGGGCAAGCTTGGCAGCACCCAAGCACCCCAGCAGAGCACCCTCACAACCCCACCATCCCACCAAGCCACCCCCAACCTCTCCCTGGAGATAGGTGTGGTGACACCCCAACAGCAAGTGTCACCTTGGTGACCCCAGCAGGGCTGTGGCGGGGGCACAGCAGGGCTGGTGGGACACGAGGGGCTGTGGAGCTGTGGCAGGAAGCAGCTCCAGGAAGGCTGATCTGGTTTGACTAACAAATCAGCAACTGCTTCCCCCGGGGCAGGTGGAAGGAAACAAACTCCCTGGCTGTAAACAACCCCTCCAGCACCCCAATTCCCACCCCCGGCCCCCCGGGTCCCAGCCTGTGGCAGGTTGGGACAGGAAAGCTCTTGTGAAACACCCCCCAGTGCTGATGCAAGCCCTGGCAGGGGGGGACAGGCCACCCCCCAGCCCCTCTGGGGACACTGTCACCTCGGCAGGGTGTGGGGTGACACACAGCTGGCACCAGACCTCACCCACTGTGTCACCCCCCTGCCAGTGGCACTCCAGGGGATGAGTCAGTGTCCCTTGGTGGCACCAGCTGGGTGGGAACAAAGGCTGCCATGCTGGGTGACCCACTGGTCCCTCTGCCACCACGAGCTGGTGGCAGGGATGGGTGCAGCAGCCCAGGTGGCAATTGCTGTCACCAGCCACGTCCATCCTGGTGACAGGATCATGGCAGTGGTGGCAACTGCCATCCCTGATTGCTCATCCCAGTGACATCACCACGGTGGCAATTGCCATCACTGGTAGTGTACAGCTAGGTGACAGAACCATGGCAGTGGTGGCAATTGCCATCACCAGTGCTGTCCAGCTTGGTGACATGACCTAGGTGGCAATGGCAATTGCCATCACCAGTGATGTCCATCCCAGTAACAGAACCCTGGCAGTGGTGGCAATTGCCATCACCAGTGATGTCCAGCTAGGTGACAGAACCCTGGCAGTGGTGACAATTGCCACCACCAGTGATGTCCAGCTTGGTGCCCACCAGCGGTGGCAAACCCCATCCCAGTGACACCAGTGACACCCATCCCAGTGCCCATGGCAGCTGTGGCAATCACCACCACCCCTTACATCCAACCCCATGACCACGGCGGCGGTGGCACAGAGACGATGTGACAAGAGGGGACTGATAGCATCTGCCTGGCCCCGTAACCCGATCAGCCCCTGCCTGCTGAAATAACAGCGAGGAAGGGAGGGGGGACAGGGAGGGGGGGACACAGGGACAGCTCCGGTTACCGGCAGTGCCAGGGGCCGGCTGCGTGCCAGGACTCTTGGCCAAGGGCCAGGCGGCTCCAGGAGCGCCGAACGGGGACCCCTCCAGCGTGTGTGTCCCCTCCCTTCCTGTGTCACCCCCCCCCGGGCACGACACGGAGCTGCAGGTCCCGCTCCCCGGCGTCCCCATCCCACCGGAATTTCAGGTCTGGTGGCACCCGAGCTGCAGCCTTGGGGAGGCAGCGGCTTCGCGGGGGACATCACCCTCACCCGGGGCCACCCCCCTGGGGACAGCACCGAGGCGAGCAGGGGTAATGGCCCAGGAGAAGGATAATGGTGTAGGAGAAGGATAATGGGGAAGGATAATGGTGTAGGGGAAGGAAGAGCGGTGTAGAGACAAGGATAATGGTGTAGAGACAGGGATAGTGGTGTAGGGGGCATGGTGTAGAGGGGAATAATGGTGTCAGAGCAGGAGCAGGGCAGGGATGATGGTGTAGGGGCAGGAATAATGGTGGAGGAGCAGGGATAAAGGGGTAGGAGCAGGAATAAGGGGGGAGGAACAGGATAATGGTGTAAGAGCAGGAAGAGTGGTGTAGGAGCAAGGGTAATGGTGTAGGAGCCGAGGTAATGGTGTAGGAGCCGAGGTAATGGTGTAGGAATAGTGGTGTAGGAGCAGGGATAATGGTCTTGGAGCAGGAGTAGGGCAGGGATGATGGTGTAGAGGCAGGAATAATGGGGTAGGAGCAGGAGAATGGTGTAGGAACAGGAAGAGTGGTGTAGGAATAGTGGTGTGGGAGGAGGAATAAAGGGCACAGGAGCAGAAATAACGGGGTAGGGGCAGGGATAATGGTGTAGGAATAATGGTGGAAGGGCAGGACTGGGGGTGTAGGAGCAGGAAGAGGGATGTAGGAGCAGGAGTAGGGGTTTAGGGGCAGGAATAATGGTGTAGGGGCAGGAATAGTGGTGTAGAAGCAGAACCCCCCCCCTGCCACTGGGTTATCCCACACTGTTCCAGCCACATCCCCCTGGCCTGGGGCATTCAGAACTCAGCAGCACCAGGCCAAGGAACTACGGGAGCCCAAAATCCAACCCTGGAGGTGGAATCTGACCCACCGGGTCCCTTCTATGTCCCCCACATCCCCCAGGACCCCATCCCAAACCCCCCCCCCCCCCATCAGCAGGGCTGCGGGGAGCGGGGCTGATAAGAACCCTCTGCAGCAGGGAGATAAATAACCCCGGCAGCGCCGGGCTGGCCCCAGCCAGGAGCTAATAGGGGCTGTCAGGGTGGTTTAGAGGAGCAGAGAGCATCGTTTGGGGGGGGCCTGGCATGAGGACGAAGAGGGGGGGGGGTGGGAAGTGACAAGGAAAGCTGAGCAGAAAAGAGATACACAAAGAGCGGGTCCTCTGTAAGTGGTGATAAACCTTGGAGGGGGGGGGGGAGGAGGAGTAGAGGGGGTGTGGAAATTTAAAAAAAAAAAAAAAAAAAAAAAAAAGAAGAAGAAAAAGCTAAATCAGTTGTTTAGGCGATGTACCACATGCTGACAGGGCAAATGTGAAGGCTTTTATGGCCACATGGGTTTTCATTTGCAGTTATTCATAGCGGAGCCGGGCGCTTTATCTCACTTTACATTATGTGCAACCACAATGCAGACACTCGCACCACAACGCATTGCCTGCCCGGGAAAATATTAATATGGAAATGGCAGGGCTGGGGAGGGAACACGGGGGCCGGGCAGCAGAGATAAAACCTCTCCTGAAAGGCACCAAGGGGGTGGCACCCCCCCCGGCCAGCACCCCTGGGTGTGCAGGAGGAAGGGACACGCGTGTGTGTGTGGCTGCAGGGCAGGGTGGGTTTGGGGGGGGGGGGGGGTGTGCACCCCCTGGAGAGTGTGGGGGGGTATGTGTGCAAAAGTGCACAACAGGCCCTCTGCAAAGTGGGGGGCATGTGTGTGTGTGTGTGTGCAAATGTGCACAACATCCCCTCTGCAAAGAGGGGTGCGCGTGCACACGTGTGCGCATCACACACCCCTGCGAAGTGGGGGGTGTGTGTGTGCAAAAGTGCACAACAGACCCTCTGCAAAGTGGGGGGGGTGTGCACAAATGTGCACAACAGGCCCTCTGCAAAGTGGGGGGCATGTGTGTGTGTGCAAATGTGCACAACACCCCCTCTGCAAAGCGGGGTGCCCGTGCACGCGTGTGCGCATCACACACCCCTGCAAAGTGGGGGGGGGGGGGTGTGCAAAAGTGCACAACAGGCCCTCTGCAAAGTGGGGGGGGTGTGTGCAAAAGTGCACAACAGACCCTCTGCAAAGTGGGGGGGTGTGCACAAATGTGCACAACAGACCCTCTGCAAAGTGGGGGGCATGTGTGTGTGTGTGTGCAAACGTGCACAACATCCTCTCTGCAAAGCGGGGTGCCCATGCACACGTGTGCACATCACACACCCCTGCAAAGTGGGGTGTGTGTGTGTGTGTGTGTGTGTGTGTGTGCAAAAGTGCACAACAGACCCTCTGCAAAGCGTGGGGGGTGTGCACAAATGTGCACAACAGGCCCTCTGCAAAGTGGGGGGCATGTGAGTGTGTGTGTGCAAACGTGCACAACATCCCCTCTGCAAAGCAGGGTGCACGTGTGTGTGCAAATGTACACAAGAGTGGTGCAGGAATAGTGGTGTGGGAGGAGGAATAAAGGGCACAGGAGCAGAAATAACGGGGTAGGGGCAGGGATAATGGTGTAGGAAAAATGGTGGAAGGGCAGGACTGGGGGTGTAGGAGCAGGAGTAGGGGTGTAGGAGCAGGAATAGTGGTGTAGAAGCAAGACCCCCCAAATGTACACAACACCCCTCTGCAAAGCAGGGTGCATGTGCACGCGTGTGTGCATCACACCCCCCCTGCAAAGTGGGGGGCATGTGTGTGTGTGCAAATGTGCACAACACCCCCTCTGCAAAGGGGAAGGGGGGATGCAGGCGTGTGCACACGCGTGTGCACAGCACTCTCTCTACCGAGTGGGATGCACGTGTGTGTGTGTGTGTGTGTGTGCACACATGTGCACAACACTCTGCAGAGCAGGATGCATATGTGTGTGTGTGCACCACAAACACCCTCTGCAGAGGGGGATGCGTGTGCACAACCTGTGCCTTCTGCAGAGGGGGGTGCACACGTGTGACACACACACACCCCCCAGGGATGCAGGGGGGGATGCCTGCAGCCCTGCAGGACAGCCAGCCCCAGGAGGACAGACCAACAGCCTCAGCAGCCTGCCCTTCATACACACCCCCTGACCCAGGGACCCCCATACAGCCCCCCAACACCCCCCTTGGCTTCCTTCTCCCCCCCCATCCCGAGGCTGTGGCCATGCCAGGGGACGCGTGGCCAAGGCCATGGCTTTGGGTGCCAGCCCTGGCTGGGCACACTGTGCCAGCGCCTGCCAAGCTGTGCCGGGCACAGCTCCAGCCCTGCCTGCTGGTGCCGGGCTCCAGCCCCGGGCAGTGCCAGACTGCCAGCCTGGGGGGTATTTATTCACGGGCAGAGGCAGCCAGAGCTGCTGGCGGCTGCAGGAGCCTTTGTCCTACAAGGGAACTTTGCTCCTCGCCTCCCCAAACCCCTCTTTCCACCATCCCGATGCGGGCTGGGGGTGTCCCAGACCCGCTGGTGATGCAGTCCCCCCGCCCCACATCCCTGGCATCACACGGAGGAGGGGTCGGGAGGCGGCACCAAAGGGGTCGGAGGTGGGCACCCAACCCTGGGGTGGGGGGCACAGCCCAAACGTCCTCCCCACCACCCCCAGCTGCTGGCAGGAGAAAGGCTAGCAGTGGGTGCTGGCACTGGGACAAGCCCGGGAAGGGTGGCTGCCCCCCAAACACCTCGGGGAAAGGAACAATCCTCGGGTGTTTTGGGTTGTTTTATTTTTTGGCAGGCCCTGGGTGCTCCCCTCCCCTCCATGTCCACCCCCCCTCCCCCTTCCCTGTCCTCCTCCCGCGCTGGGGCGCGGGGATACAATTAAATCAGTGTTCTGCTAACAATCTGCCGGCTAATAAGACATTTTCCTCCCTCTCCCTCCTCCCCCCCACTCCACCCCAATCCGTGTGTGATGGGAGCGCTTTGATATGAGAGTGGACTCTAATGGGTTCGGTGTAAGGGAGCCTTAATTTATTACGTGCCTGTAATTGATGTTTGTATAAAGTAGCTCTTACAGCTCCTCAGAGCGGGAGATGAAAAGCAATCAGTCAGCCATTTGCCACGAAAGGAAGGAGAGGGGAGAAGACAGACAGCGAGGGAGAACCAGACGTACTCATCAAACCCGGAGAAAAACCCAGAAAGCCAGGGAGCAAAACAAAATCCCCCCCCCTGCTTCTGTGCAGCTTTGGCAGCAGCTCCAGCACTGCTGGGTAGTGCCACCAGCATCCCCGAGGGTGACAACCAGAATTCCTGGCTACCAGCATCCCTGGATAACACCACCAGCATCCCTGGGTACCACTGACAAGCAGCATCCCTGGGTAACACCACCAGCATCCCTGGGTACCACTGACAAGCAGCATCCCTGGGTAACACCATCAGCTTCCCTGGGCTCCAGCATCCCTAGGTACCACTGCCAGCATCCCTAAGTACCAGCACCCCTGAGTATGACAACAAGCATCCCTGAATATCACCACCAGCATCCCTAGGTACCACTGCCAGCATCCCTGGATATGTCAACCATGCCCTTAAGTACCAGCATCCCTAGGTATGACCATGAGCATCCTTGGGTACCAGCATCCCTGGGTAACCCCACCAACATCCCAGGGTCATAGCATCCCTGGGTACCCCCACCAACATCCCTGGGTATCACCACCAGCATCTTTGTGTCCCAGCATCCTTGGGTCCCAGCATCCTTGGGTATCCCCCACCACCACCCCTGGGTATCACCACCAGCATCCTTGGGCACCAGCATCCCTGGGTACCCCCACCAGCATCCTTGTGTCCCAGCATCCCTGGGTACCCCCACCAATATCCCCAGATTGCAGCATCCCTGGGTACCCCTCGCCACTATCCCCGGCTCCCATCCCTGTCTCCCATCACCAGGACCCATTTCCTGCTGGGAATTCTGGAGGTGGGCAACCTGTTGGAGCTGTGCCAGGGCAGGATGTGTGTGTCCCTCCCTCCCTCCCTCCCCAGCAGCAGCAGCAGCAGCAGCAGCAGCAGCAGCAGCAGCAGCAGCAGCAGCAGCAGCAGCAGCAGCAGCAGCAGGTGTGGGGCTGATGAAGCCAGGCAGGCTGCGGCAGGCGGTGCTGAGCTGCGGTAATGAGGGCGGGCGCTGGGGAGTCACATGCAGCCCAGGGCTGGCTGGGGAGCTGCACGTCACCAACCCCGGCAGGAAAAAAAAAAAAAAAAAGAAAAGAAAAAAAAAGAAAAAAAAAAATCGGTGCTAAATTGAATCAATCCATCTTGGAAATGGCTCTTGTCAGGCGGTGTCAGGGAAGAGCGTCTGCGGGAGAGGGATCAGGCGGGGGCAGGCCGGCCAGGGCCAGGCGGTCAGCAGGGCTGCCAGCTCTCTGCCAGCCCCCCCACGGTGCTCCCCAGCTCCATGGGGTGGGTTTGGGGGTCCCCAAAAGGGGGCAGAGTAATGGGGGATCCTACGCCAGCTGGTGGGGAAAGAGAAAAGCGTTGCGGCTGTGCCTCAGTTTCCCCACATGGGGCATCTTGTGCTCCTCAACCACCTTCCCCAGGGATCCTGGGGGGCTAATCCACACCAGGAAAACAAAAAACCAAATAGGAGGGATCCCTCCACCCCATCCCCAGAGCACCCACTGTACCCCAACACTCTGCACAGGTTGGGAAGTACAGTGCCACAGTGGGGAGAGACAAAGCCCCCAGTGCTTGACACAGATCCAGATGGATCCTTCATGTACAACCCCTGCAGGCTGGCAAATTAAAATGTAGGGGGGGATGACACAGAAACAACCCCAGTGATTGATTTTCCACCCAGACATTCAAAACAAGAGAACATGTCACCCAGAGAAGCTGGAGAACATCAATCCCCAACCATCTTGGTCTTCCCATCCTCTGGATGCTGGGATGGGCACCTCGATGGGAAGGGGCACCTCGATGGGAAGGGGCACCTCGATGGGAAGATGGGGTGTGGGATCTGTCCCCACCCTGGGAAAGGGACTCCAGGCAAGGGGACACATACCTAAGCTCCTAACGAAGGCAATTAGAAGGGCAACCATCCCTCGCGCCGCTTCTCCTAATTAAGAACCAGCTAATTCCCCAAGCCTCCTGGTTCCCCAGCCCTGGTCCAGCCTGTTATTTACCTGCAGCTAATAGGTTGGAGTGAAGCTAATGATAAGTCTTGTATCAAATGGCTGGATCTTGGCTTCTGACAGCTTTAAAGACCCGTCTCGGGGACAACGAGGGTTTCTAATTACGGGGTTCGTCACGGGGAGGCAGGGTTCAATGCCAGTCACTCTCCCCGGGTGACATTTCTGCCTGGATTGGAAATCTAAACACCAGCCCAGGCGGTTTAAGGTTAAAAAATACGGCGCTCGACAAGACAAGGGGATCATAATTTGGGTCACCGGCGGGTTTAATTAATTGGAATGGAGCAATCAAAGCGCCGCGTGCGGTAATTACAGCCCGGGCTTTGGGGGGGGGGATAGGGGGGTGCCTGGGAGATGGGATGCAGGGGGATGCAGGGATAGGCAGGGAGGCATCACCCTCACCTCAGGGTGCAAGGAGATGCTGAGCAAGCCAGCTGGATGCCCCCCAGCATCACAGCAAAGCCAGGCAGGCAAAGAGGGGGCTGTCCCCCGTGTCACTGTCCCCTGGGGATGCAGCTCAAGGCTGACAGCCCCACCATCAAGAGAGTGATTTGTTTTCCCCAGTTCTTGGGGTCCCTTTTTTTCCCCAGTTTAATTGATTGGAACCCCCTGAAAACAACTTGAACAGCACTGGGGCGCAGGGAGGACACAGGAGTGGGTGGCTCTGGTGATGCTGGGCTGGGATCACCAGGATGATCACCAAGTGATGCTGCTGAGCACCAGCACAACCCCATAGGGTCAAGAGGAGGAAGGTGGGGCAGCCCAAATGTCCTCCCCCTACACGCTCCTCTGATGCGGTTATGGCCGATGCAAGGGGAAACTGAGGCACAGAGCCCAAGTCCTGGTGCTTCCTCACCAGAAAAGCAACACAGGCAGAACCCAAATGTCCATCCTCTCCCCCAACATCCCCCGAGGAGGGGACGCCAGTGAGAAGCTGGCGAGGGTGACCCCATTAAGCCAACCCAGCTAGCATTAATTTGACCCCATCCACCGCGCGCTAATCAGCTGTAACCGTGGCACCCAGCTCAATCCAAATTGATTTACCGAGGCTGGAAATGGATACAAATGTGATTAAAGCCTTTTTATTTTCCATAGGCCCTCTCTAAAATGATTTAAATCAATTGCTACGTGCGGGGCCCTCCCACTCCTCGCTCGACCCCGCGGCGCCGCGGATGGGCAAACGGCGCCGCGGGGTCGAGAATGGGGAGTGAAGAAGACCCCGCCTTTCCCCCCCCCAAAAAATATATATTCCACTCTTATGGAAGGCGAGCAGCACCCCCATTTCCACACCTCCACACCCACAGACCTCCGTGGACCCCCCAGCATCCCCTAGCCACGGGGACGGCACCGTGCTGGGCGGCCCTTGGCGAGCGCTCAAAGGCCATTAGGCTGAGCGCCGATGCGCGCCCGTTGCTCGTCAATTATTCAAGCAATAATTGCACCCTTATTTAAAGTCTGGTCTTGCGTGCGCCCGGCACTGCAGGCTGCCAAGGCCCCACGTTAAGATTTACACCCCCGGCGAGCTCCCGTCCGCCAATTAATTAAGCAAACACATTCCTCAGCACAGCTCTCAGGTGTGCGACCTGCCCCGCCACCCACGGGCAGATGAGCCTTGGTCCCACCTGCTCACGTCCCCCATCTCCTTGGGGAAGGGTCCCTAGGGTGAGAATTAGGGTTATGATTCAGTGATTCAGGCTCCTGGTTATTATAGGGGTCCTGGTGATGAGGGCTGCTCTGGTGCAAAGTCAATAAGAGATGAAGTGATTTTCCTACAGATTTTTCCTTTAGAAATTAGCAACAAAAAAAGGAGAAAGGTTGGGGAGGAAGGGGCTGATGGCAACATCTGTTCTTAGGGGCCCCGCTGGCTCCCAGAGGCACCTAACGAGGGGGGAGGCTGGGAGTGACAGTCACCAAGAGGTCAATTCATTCATCTGGCCGTGTTATTACAAGTCCAAATTTATTGTCACCGGGCCACATTAGTGCTGGCACCGAGGACGCGAGGTTGCACCCCTACTGAATAAGCAGATAAATGAAAGACATCTGGAGAGCAGAATGAAGGGGCAGATTATTAATGCTGAAATTTAGAAGCCAAGGTCTGAGCCACGAATCCATCAGCGCAACCAGTTATGTCCAATAAATTAGGAGAGATAAGGATTGAAGGATGGTATATTAAAGGCAACATTCATTTCTGAACTGGCACAAGGGCTCGAAGGCATCTCCCCCCCCCCCCCCTTTCAGTGTTAACCCTTGCTGGCCAGGGTTAACAGGGATGTGCTGGAGCTGGGATGGAGCTGGGGGACACACACAGCCCCATGGGCATGGGTCTTCCAGCAGAGCCCACCCTGCCATCAGCTGGGTGTTGATCTCAAGGGGTAGAGGTGGGTGGGATGAAGGAAAGAGAGGATGAGGACAGAGTGCAAGGGATGAAGCAGGCAGGGTGGTGGAGCATGGCCAAAAACCCAGTGGGCACAAAGATGGAGCCTGCACCAAGCTGGGGCGTGCAAGATGATGGAGCACACCCAGGGGAGCTTCAGATGGGAGATGAGGAATAATTTCTTCACCCAAAGAGTGGTGAAGCACAGGAACAGGCTGCCCAGGGAGGTGCTGGAGTCGCCATCCCTGGGGGGAGGTCAAAAAATGGGCAGATGTGGTACTTCAGGAGGTGATTTAGTGGTTAAGATGGGATAGGACTGATGGTTGGGCTCGATCTTGAAGGTCCTTCCCAACCATGGTGATTCTGGGATTCAAAGATCAAGCGTGCAAGATGATGGAGTGTGCACGAGGGAGTGTGCACAAGGAGTACACACACACGTGGGAAAGGCTGGCATGGGGACACAGGGCACCTCACAACCACTATCCAGGAGTTCAGCAGCCCCCCCACAGCCCACCCATCCTCCCCAGTGGCTCCAGGTCCTGCCACACCAGCACCTCCTGGCTCTCTGCCTGCCTCAGTTTCCCTCATGTCATCACAATGGGAATGGCAGGGTCTGGCTTCCTGGGGACAGCTCAGTCCCCATTCTGCTGGTCCTGGGGCTGACACTGCACCCCCTGACACCCCCATACTCACAACCCAACCACGTCAAGCACACACCCCAGGGAGGAGAAGGAGGGGAAAAAAAAGCCACATTTTTGCTCCCCAAATTTTTTTTTTGTTGGGGTGACCCTCTGGCAGTGGGGACACCCAGGTGTGTCTCCTCTTGGCTTCCCCAAAATCATAGAATCATAGAAAAATGGCATTTTGGAGAAGAAGGGTGGGCTAAAATGGGGAGATAATGGTGAAAAGGGGAGGTTCCCTGATGTTGGTCCCTCCTGGCCTGGCAGCAAAGGGGTGTAGGGCAGGAAGGCACCCAGGACCCCCAAATACAGATCCCCCCTAAACATCAACAGGGCACCCTGCCCATCCCCAAGCTCTCCCACACAGCTCCAGTCCCCCCAGTTCAGCAGCACCACTACTTCCCTCCCGGGTGGGGTTTCAGCCTAACACCCCCTCCCCACGGCCCCTCGCCAGCAAATTCCCATCAGCTTCATCTGGAATCTGAGGGATTTTGGGATTTGTTTAAGCTCTTTTTCACCCACTGGACTTTAATCGGGGCATTTGCCCGACCTCCAGCCCCGTGGCACCAGGTCCCTGCAAGCGGGGACACCGGAGGGTCTCAGCTTAGGGGCTGGGAGGAAGGGGGATGGGGGGGGGGGGAGAGATTCCCAGTGTCAAAACCCAGGGTTGCCCCCAGCTTTAGGTCAGGATTAATTATCAAATAACTTTGCATTTAAACCCTTTTTAACAGGGCTGCAGGGCAGGAGGGAAAGGGCAGAGGTTAAGCCTGGCCACGGCCGGGAGCTGACCCCGAGGAGGGGGACGCTGGGGAGGGGACAGGGTGGCACGAGGGGGCAGGACCCTCACCCTGGCCATGCCACCCACCCATATCCCTTTAGACGGGGAGGGGGAGACTGGTATGGGGGTGAGGGGGTGTCCCCACAGCCCCCCCTCACTTGTTGAGGCTTTCCAGCAAGGACAAGCAGTTCTCCATCCCCAGCTTGGTTGGGGGGCCCTGTGGCCCCCTCCCTGTCCCTGTCCCAGCACGGAGGCTCCCGGAGGGGCTGCACAGCCATCAGCTGCAGGCAGGAGACAGCAACCATTTTATTCCCTTTTAACTCTGCCTGCCTGGCTCTGGGAACATCCTCATCCTCCCCACTCACCCAGGGATGGTCCTGGAGTTCGGGGAGCTTTGCTGTTTTGCTTTTTTTTTTTTCTTTCTTTCTTTTTTTTTTTTTTTCTTTTTTCTCCTCCCCTTTCCCTCCCCCCCCCTCCTTCCCCTTGATAGCAGCCTTGTCAAGACTGCTGAGTTGCAGCTGACCCCTGCCCCGTCGCTGCTAATTAAGGCTGCACAGTGACAGTTCAAGTGCCTCGCCGCCAGTTTGCAGCATCCCTGCTCCTAATTGGAAACGCTTTTCTTTTCTTTTTCTTTCTTTCTTTCTTTTTTTTTTTTTTTAATTATTTCTCAATAGCTGCCGGGTTTGGGGTGGATCTAGGGAGATGAAGGGGGTCTGCACCCATCCTGTGCTGTTGGCACAGAGGGGATGCACCCAGCAGCACCCATCCCCTTGGATGGGTGGGTGGAAATGACAATGATGTAGAAGGGAGGATGAAAAAGGCCCTGAATCCAGGAGGAAAAAGGTGAGCGGGTCCTCCAGGAGTGTCCCCAGGCTGGGAAGGGTGGGGGGCACCCCAGGACGGTGCCTCCTGATGTATTTTTGAGATGGCAGCGAGCACGGCGGGGAGCCAAGAGACACAGCTCTATCTCCTCACAGCAGAGCAGGGGTTGGGTGCAGGGTATCAGCCAGGACACCTGGATCCTGTCCCTGCTCCCCTGCCCCCATCCCTTGCCACCCCCCACACCCCGGCTGAGACCCCACAAAACTCCCACGGCGCTTGCGTGCACCCCCAGGAGCCAGGCTGGGGGCTGCAGGAGCATCCCCCCCCAAAACACCCCCCTTCTTCCTATCCCCTCACCCCATACATCGGGGCTGTGACCCCTCAGGCGTGACAGCAGCCTGACGGATCTATTGTGTCGTGACAGACGAGCTGTTTTATCGCGGGGAGGGAGGGAGGGAGCCAGCGCCAGCCGCCACCATCCTGACCCCGCCGGCGGGTTGAGGAGAAACAGAAGAGGGTTTGTATCATCCCGACGGGGGCAGAGGGCAGGGGGCAGACACCTCCCCCTTCCCCTCCCCCCCGCCATCCCAAATTCCTGGGATGCAAGCCCGGGAAGGCAGGCAGCTGCCTCAGCAGCCCCTGTCCTACAGGTGGGGACTGGCAGGCTGTGGGGACAGTCCCCACACCACCCACCCTGCTTCCTCCTGTCACCTCCTGCCATAGGGACTGCTCCCTGAAACGGTGTCCCCAACCTGCCCCATCCCACAGCACCCCTGAGTTGATGTCTCCAACCTGCCCCATCCCACAGCACCCCTGACCTGATGTCCCCAGCCTGTCCCATCCCACAGCACCCCTGAACTGATGTCCCCAACCTGCCCCATCCCACAGCACCCCTGAATTGATGTCCCCAACCTGCTCAATCCTACAGCACCTCTGAATTATGTCCCAAACCTGTCTGGTCCCACAGCACCCCTGAAATGGGGTCCCCACCCCACAGCACCCCTGAATTGATGTCCTCATCAGGCAGAAGCTGGGAGACACAAATAGGGACAGGGATGCTCACAACCACCCCAGTGTTCACCAGTAAGAGCCACCTCCAAGTCTCCCCATTCAAACCAACGAGCAGGGGGTCACTGCCCTTCCCCAGCAGCCACTGTCACCTCCATGCCAGGCCTCAAGAGGGACAGGCAGGGGTGTGACAGCAAGTGCAGCCCTGACTCGTGTGGAAACTTCCTGGAAAACACAGCCCTGGGGCTGGCACGGTGTCCCAGCACACTGTCCTGCCATGGAAGCTCACTGGGCAACGCTGCCCAACCCCAAACTGTCCCTAAAATTGGCCCCTTTGGGACCAATGCCTCTGGACTGATGATCCCAGCACAGGACACAGCCAAGCTGCAGGAACACAACGGTGCCAACTGCGGGGGTCAGAGCCCATCTGTGCCCCCTCACCCCGGCACTGGGGGTCTACCTGGGGCAGAGGGGAGCAAACCCCTCTACGGGGAGGGGTTCACCAAGCCCCCCATCCCCTTCTTCCCCTCTTGGCAGCCTTTGTGCTGCCTCCCCCTGGGCACCTGGGGGGTGGATGCATTAAGGCGACACAAAGCAGAGCCGAGAGGCGATTCAGCTGCAATTTTCTCTGCTCCATTATTGACAAACAAGCTGCTCGGCGCAGGTGACAACGGCGAGGCCAGCTCAGCAGCTGGGACACCCTGTGCCGTGCCATGCCACGCTGTGCCAGCTGGCCTGCCCTGCTCAAACCCTCCTGCGTGTCCCCCCCCATCCTCAGCACGCAGCCGGCAGCGATGCCCTCCCGCTCGCCTCATCCCAAATCGTTTGGGTTTCCAGCATCCTCTGGATCACGCTGATCCAGAGGTGTCATCCCTAAAAAAAAATAAGTAAAATTTAAAAATAAAGGGGGGGGGGAACGAGGCAGTGGAGGTGGTGGTGGGTGGGCTGGCAGCTTAGCCACCGGGCAGGCCCCTTTCCCCAGGCCGGGGCGGTTTGGGCGCAGCGTGCGGCGAGTCTGTCGTTAGCGCCGTGCCAAACCCAAAGTGGCTGCTTCGAAACAGCAATCCAATAAAAGTGCTACTTGTCTATTTATCATCCTCGGGGCTTTTTATCACAGTGCAGATGGCTGCTACCTTCGCAAGGCACAGCAGTGTGCTGGCACGCGCCCGCCGCACAGAAGCTCCCAACGCCGCAGAGTCTGTGCTTACACCTGCGAGGAGCCGGCGGGCCGCCTGCTCCGCCACCATCACACCCTTTCACAAGCTGAGTCCCAGCCCGGGTGGTTATTTTGCACCCTGCACGTTCACCAGGCACTCACACGAGGTGTTTGCACCAGGCATCTGCACCAGGCATCGGCACGGGGAGTTATTTGCGCCCCGAGTGTTCGCCGGGTATCGGCACGGGGTGTTTGCACGGGGTGTTTGCATGGGGTGTTTGCACCATCCATCTGCACCAGGCACTGGTGACAGGGTGTCTGCAGAGCTTGTTTGCACCGGGCACCTCTGCCCCTGATGTTGGCAGAGGGCATTTGCACAAGGGGGTTTGCACCAGGCATCTGCAGCCAGCATTGGTACGGTGTCTCTGCACGAGGGGTTTGCACCAAGCACTGTGAGAGGGCATTTGCACAGGGTGTTGGCACCAGGCACCTGCCCCTGATGTTGGCAGGGGGTATTTGCACGAGGGGGGTTGCACCAGGCATCTGCAGACAGCATTGGTATGGTGTGTCTGCACGAGGGGTTTACACCACACATGTTCACCAGGAGCTGGCATGGGGTGTTTGCACTGGGGTAGTGGGCCAGGGCATCCACACCACACTTTTTCACGGGGCGTTTGCACCTGGAAGCTGCAGCAGGTATTTGCCCAGGGTGTTACAGCAGCAGCAGGTCAGCACCAGGCATCTGCAGGATGTCCTCACCCCAGCTGGGCAGCCTCTGGGCAGCACTGGGTGGGAGGGTGGGAGCCACCCGGGGAAGGTGATTAAAGCTGTATATGAAGTGTCTGTCTGCACACAGCAGAAAACACACCCAGTCCCCCAGCAGGAGTGGGACAGGAGGGAGGAGCAGCCTCCATGGCAGAGAATTAATGAAGCATAACACAGGGCCAGGCCTGGAGCGGGCAGTAATTAAGAGACAGCAAAGCCAGGACTGCAACAGCCACAGAGACCCCCGGATCCCCTGGGAATCCCTACGTGCTGACCCCAGAAGATGGGGTGGTCACATCCTTGCCACCGAGACGTTGGCCCATGCACTGCAGCCTCGAGTCCCACCTGCTCATGGCAACCCCCTTGGTGATCCCCTCGTTACCAGCACAAGCCTGGAGGTAACCAGGGCACAATGCTGGCACAGCATGTCCTGGCTGTGGGCACTGCTGGACGGGCATCAAAAGCACCCAAAGGGGTGGCCAGAGATGTCCCCAAAGGGACCACCAGAGGGGATGTCACCAGAGATGTCTGAGCACCAGGTATTAGTCCTCATGTTGCCAGCAGGTAACCAAACCCAGGTCCGGAGACCCCCACGGTGACTCCCTCGATGGGGCAGTCACATCCCTGCAGCAAACAGGACGCTGGCCACACACCACGGCCCCACCTGCTCCCTGCAAACCGTCCCGGAGCCAGGGCTGACCCGGCTGCTGGGGCCCGGTTGCCGGTACACCGCACCCTGACCGCGGGCGCCGGCGAGGCACCGTTGTATGGGCGTCGAGCGAGTCCCGCTGAGCGGTGATGCCGGGACACGGAGGGCAGGCGCCGCTTGGAAAAGGCGTCTGCAGGGTGGCGGGGGTGGCTGAGCCCCACCTCTTGCACCCAAGCCAAAAACCACCAACCCACGCCGGCGCTACCCGAGCGGGTCCGGCTGGTCGGGAGAGCCCCAAGGAGCCGCCGCGTCGTCCCGCCTGCACCCGGCGTCCGCAACACCGCTGCAGGGACCCCACGCCCGTGCTTTTCCTTCCCCCCCACCCACCCCCCGCTCTCTTCCCTGGTCCGGCTGCCCCAGCCGGTTGGGAAGCAGCCGGGCTTGCCCGGGAACGCCGCTTGCATCAGCCTTGTCCCGGCTGGCACCGCTCGCAGGCAGGTACGTGCCGTGCCGGAGGCAGGAGGCTGGCAGCACGCCGGGGACGGATGCAGCGGGGATCAGGGCAGCCCTGGCACCGCCTGGCAGGGACCTCCCTGTCCCGCTGGGGATGCTCAGGGCAGGCGGTGACCCCGCAGGAGCAGCCACCGGGACCTATCCCAACTCCCTGGCATTCCGACCCCGGCACGCCGCGGGGGCCAGCACCCGCAGCCCTTGTCCCTGGCGTGGTGACAATCCCCACCTCCCTGCCACCAAGTGCGGCAGGGTGGCAAGGCAGCAGGGACAGGGGGGTGAGGAATGGACAGGAGGACATCCCCTCCATCTCCTCTCCCTGTCTCTTTCTCCTTTTTTTTTTTTTTTTTTTTTTTTAAATTTTTTCCCTCCCAATCAAAGCTCTCCAGAACAAAGTACACACTCTACCTCTTCAAACCCACCACCATCTGGCCGGCCGTCTGAGCGCCGCAGCCCCGCCGTCGCTCGAAGCGGCCGCCTCCGAGCAGATGGTGCCAGGGGAAGGACAAGCCGCTGCCACCGCAGGGCCTCGCCAGCGATGGGTCACAGCAGCTCCCTCCCCCTCCTTTTCCCCCCCCCTTCCCCCTGGCCCTGACCCCCTCAATCCCTCCCCCCGGCACAATAATTCCCCGCCGTGCCGAGCAAACAGCCTGCGCCGGGGTCATTGTGCTGGACACCAACAAAGGGCGGCCGACGGCGGGACCTCCTGACCCCTGCCACCCCCTGCCCCTCCGTCAAAAGAGCAATAAATCAAAGGAACGGGACAGGGACAGGCTGGAGGGCGGGGATGGGGACAGGGCTGGGATCTCACTCCATCACCAACACCCCCCTTGCACCTGGGCGGTGAATCCCTGGGGACAGGAGCACAAGCCTGGGTGTCATGGGGGGGGTTTAAGGATGCGTGCACCCTCCCTGCACCCTCTGGTCCCTCCCTGCACCTTATGCTCCCTCCCTGCACTCTCTGGTCCCTCCCTGCACCCTCCGGACCCTCCCTGCACCCTCTGGTCCCAGCCTGTTGGTGGGGACCTTGCTGGGCACGGTGCCGGAGCCATCTGCTCACAGGACCCCGGGGCTGTCGAGCTGCCCTGACCTCAGCGTGGCAAACAGTTTGCAGGAGCAGATGTCACACCCTCCCTCACCCTTGGGTCCGTGGTTGTGTCACACACACACACACACCCAGGGCTATAGCTGTGTCACCCCCCGACACTTGGCTCACCACCCCAACAACCTCCAGGTGGACCCTTGTGAGACAACACGAAGCCAAGAGCAGAGACCTGGGAAACTCACTGCAGGAGTGACACACACACACCCCCCACACACACCTCTAAAAGATGGGATTTGAGAAGCCAGCTGTCCCCAGCCCCACAGAGCACAGCACAAAGGCAGCCTGGCTCTGCTGACACGCAGGTGGCACGGCACAGCATGGCACGGGAGCAAAGGTGGGAAGCAGGCAGCAGATCCTGGTTGGATCCATCCCGGTTTCCCGCAGGTTCCCTGGGAGGGGCTGGCACCGGTGTCTTTTGGACTGATTAGAATTCATTCTGCATGATTTAGGACCTAATCTCGGTGAAACTCCACGGCGCTTTATTAATAGCACATTAGCGGATAATTCATGCGTTTGGGATAAAAATAATAATAATAATTTAAAAAAAAAATATATAAAATCAGCCTGTGTCATTATTCCGGGATGGGGGACACTGTGACAATGGGAGGAAGGAGGGCCATGGGGGGGGGGGGGGGTACCCCTCTCTCCCCCAGCCTCCCAGCCCTCCCCGCTGCATCCCAGGGAGGCAGCAGCCCTTCTGACAACTGCCACCACTCATTAATCTTGACGAGTTTTCTGCTGAATATTCTTCCACGGGCTTTCAAACCGTTCACTAATTGCAATTAATCACTTACCGAAACAGATGTCAGGAACAATGGAACTGGGAAGTCTGGAGGCTTGATAAAGCTGTCAGAGGAGCGCGCTCGTGTGGCGGCGGGTGCCAAAAGGCGACAGCAACACCTTCCCCCAACCATGTGCTGGGGGGACCCCGGTGACCCCCCGGTGCCTGCCTGGCATCTGTCTACCCCTGTGAGGGAACACGCGTGGTGACGGGGCACGGGGAGGGTGTTCCACCTCCCCAGCAGCTCCCAGTGCATGGGATGGGGACCTGGGTGCTGGGTGCTGCTTTGCTGGGGGTCATACTGCAGACCCATTCTAGAGTGGCACTGCCCGGTGGGGACTTGGTTTCTCCATGGGGAAAGCCACGAGGAGCCCCCTTGGGGTGTCACGTCCACAGGCGACAGCACGTTCCCCGTCCCTGCCAGACGCTGCTTTAGCACCAGCAGGGATCCAAGAGCCTTCCCTGCCGTGCTGTTTACCCATCACACAAGAAAGGTGCTGAGCTGACAGCTCCAGAGACACCAGAGAACTCCCAGAAACACCAAAGCTCTCAACACCTTCACCTCCCACCCTCGGAGACCCCCAGAGGCCACCTCAGAGGTGACCCCAGTAAAGGGCTCCCCCAAGAAGAAGCCTGCAGCTCCATCAGCTGGGGCTTTGCACACCCCCACATCTCACCTGCTCCCCACCAGCTTGGGGACATCCTGTGGGAACCAGGTTGGGAGCAGAAGAGCTTCCCCAGGACCCCACCAAGCAGAGGATGCTGCACAGCCCGAAGCCTCCCAACCCAATTAGCCCCGAGTCCCCCAGCCACCCAGGGGACAGCGCCACGGTGACACAGCCACGGGGACACTGTGCACCACCTCCCTGGCAGGCAGAGCCCAGGGGACCCCAGAGCATCCCCTTCCAAGGGTTGGCAGAGGGAGAGCCAAGCCCGGGGCTCGGTGCTGGCGCGGCCCTGACACATGTTACAATAAATATTCCGCACAGACAGCGTTCCATATGTATGATCCGGTGGGGTGATGATTTTTCTCCTGATCACTGGAAGTGACAGCTGTGCAGAGAGCAGGAGAAACAAAGGCACCGACTGCTCTCCCCGTTCCACTCCGCCGGTGACATGATGGCGTGACACGCAGTGGCAGCAGCTGGTGGCACGGGGACAGGAGAGCGGGATGGGACGGGAAGCCTGTTAGCCCGGGGCATAAAGGGGTGGCCCTGGGGATGGGGTGGCCATAGGGATGAGGGGGGTGGCAATGAGGACAGGGTGGCAATGGGGACAGGGTGGCAAGGGGATGGAAATAAGGAGGAGGTGGCAATGGGGACATGGTGGCCAAGGAGATGAGGTGCCAATGAGGACAGGGTGGCCATGAGGATGAGAGGGGTGGCAATGAGGACAGGGTGGCAATAGGGACAGGGTGGCAAGGGGATGGAAATAAGGAAGAGGTGGCATTGGGGACATGGTGGCCAAGGAGATGAGGTGCCAGTGAGGAAAGGGTGGCCATGAGGACGAGGGGGGTGGCAATGGGGACAGGGTAGCAATAAGGATGGGGTGGTAATGAGGACAGGGTGGCCACGAGGATGAGGGGGGTGCAATGGGGACAGGGTGGCCAAGGGGATGAGGTGTCAATGAGGACAGGGTGGCCACAAGGATGAGAGGGGGGTGGCAATGGGGACAGAGTGGATGTGGGGATGGGGGGTGGCAATGGGGTCGGGGTGTCAAGGGGATGGAAATAAGGATGAGGCAGCAATGGGGACATGGTGGCCAAGGAGATGAGATGATTATGGGGACGAGGTGGCAAGGGGAACAGGAGGAACAGCAATGGTGAGGGTTCCCATCAGGGCCCTGGTGCCACAGGCAAGCACCCAAGCCTTCTGTCCCCTGAAGTGGTGGTGGGACGGGGCACCAGGGAGCACCCAGCTCAGGCATGGTCAATATTTGCATTTGATTTGCAAGTGTTCCCTCCCCCTGATAACAGCAGGGCTGCTGCACGTACAGGAGGGAGTAGCACTGGGCTCAGTTAATTATTAGCAAAGATGCAAATTCCCCCTCCACGAGATAACAATAAACACCACGATTTCAGCGAGATAAACAGGGCTTTAAATTTCCAGCAGCCTTTACTGGTGTAAAAATAAGCGTCCCTTATTTATTTAGCTCCTTTGAGAAACCACATCAGTCCCCAAACACAGTCTTTTACTGTCAAGCTACAGTAGAAGCCTTTATAGGCAGCGAGGATCCTGACAGCTACCCCTAGCACAACCATCTTTTATTCATGCTCATAATATAAACTCTATTGCCTCGGAAACAAAAGGATTTAACTCGCTGCTGGCCGGGTGGCAGGGGCTGAGCAGAGGTCTCTGGTGAGGGCACGTGGCTTGGGGTGGCTTTGCTGCCTCTGGGGACATCCCTCCAGGACACTGCTTCCTCCAGCCTCCATCCCTGCCCTGCTGCATCGGCTCAAAGAAAAGTCAAAATAAACCTGCCCAAGCCAAGCTGGAGCCAGGAGGCAAAGCCTCCGTGCTCAGCAGCTCCAAATCCCACCCTGCCCACCCCAGGACCAGGCAGAGCAGTGGTTCCAGGAGTGGTTTGTATTTAATAATGCAATTTATATTCCACTCTCAACATAAACTATTGTAAAGGCACACTAATGTAAAAATACATCTGGCTTGTCAATAGTTTATCTTCTGGATCTGCATCTAAATCCCTGGGCATTCTTGACTTATGGCTGCACCAGTGTCTAATGAATAAAAAGGTGCAAATTATAGGCCTTGCTTTAATGCTCATCATAAAATTAGATGATAGTTGCAAAAGCTGCATTCTCCTGCCCACAGTGCAGCAATGGTAAGCTATAAATAAAGTGTATTTAATGTATCCCAGCGCTGCGCGGAGCCAGGAAACAGTATGTTACTGCACAGCCTTCAATGGATCCACCCCGAGTTCAATGGAGTGATAACTGATCCATCATGTGAATTTATGTTAACTGTCTGCTCGCAAAGTCACGGCCCCAGCACTGTAAATAGCTGACAATCCTTCCAGCCTGGCCTGCCTGCCAATAAACCTGTCACCAGCAGGCTGGGAGCAGCCACCTTAGGACACCGCAGACAAACCATTCCCCTCTTGGGTTTCCTCTTGGTTTCTCCCTCCAGCTTGGCTGTGCAACCCATGGTGGCAATGTTTGGCTTCACTCACAGCCCCTTCCCCTCCCCAGGGTTTGCCATCCTTCTGATTTGTTTGATCCTTGTGCTACGAGGTGCTCTGTCACCTCCCTGGAGCTGTCACATCAGGGATATGGGGACCGGGGAAAGGGATGGGTCCTGCTTGGGTTTGGATGGGACACAGGCAAGAAGAGATGTGCTGGGATGCAGAGCCAGGAGGACACAGGAATGGAGGGGCTGCTTCACCAGACTGTGCCTGGTAAGCATCCCCTGCAGCAGAGACCTGTATGCCAAGAAGGAGAAGTCCCCAGGATGGAAACATTCCTAGGAAGAAGGCATCCCAGGGAAGATGTGGTCTCTAGGAAGCTGTCCCTGAAAGATGCTGTCCCCCAGGAAGGAGATATTCTGAAGAAGATAACCCCAGGAAGCAGATGTCTTTGGCAAGGAAACATCCCTGGGAAGACATCCCTAGGATGATGTGGTCCCTAGGATGATGTCCCTGGGAAAATGTGATCCCTGGGAAGGAGATGTGCTTGAGAAGGAGACACCCACAGCACCATGTGGTCCTCAGGAAGGAGATGTTCCCAAGAAGATATCTCCAGGTAGCAGATGTCTTTGGGAAGGAGATGTTCCTGGCAAGGAGATATCCCTAGAAAGATGTCCCTGGGGAAGGAGTCATCCCTGGGAATACACTGTCCTCAGCAACAAGCTGTCCCTGAGAGGGTGCTATCTACCAGGAGATGTCCCTGGGAAGGAGATAGCTCTGCTTCAAGCAGCCCCTCACCCTTCCATGTCCCACCAGCTACTGGGGACACATGCAGAGCCTCAGCTGAGTGAGTGGGCAGTGGTGACAGCCACGGGGAAACAGCCACCCTTTGGGGACCGAGGTGGCAGCCCGGGGGACTCTGAGCTGGAGGGAAACAGCATTTGCCATCATCACCCAGCTCTCATTAACACGAGGCTGAGCAGCCCCTAATAATAGCAACAGTAAATTCTCCTAACCAATTCGGGTCCATTTCTATAAATAATGCAGAATCTTTTTATTTACTGACAGGTTGTAAAAGTATCAGTGAGAATAATGTGAAATCAGGCGGTGCTGAATAATTCATGGCAGCAGCTCTGCTCCCACCCCCCCCAAACCCACACCTTCCAGCTCCAGCCCCCCCCTACAAACCTCCCCAAACTCCCCTGGCCCCAGCGTTTACACGACAGCACCTTGCACTTGGGTTTATCTCATAAAACCCAGGACTAACGACCTGGCACTAATTCTTTATCAACCGGGACTTTTACAGCAAGGGGAGGAGGGAGGAAAGAGAAAAAAAAAGAAGAAATAACCCCGAGTGCCCCCTATCACCAAATGCCTGCCTGCCTCCCCCCACGGAGCACTCAGCATCTCCCAGAGACAATTCCCCCCATCCAGAGCTTTCCCAAAAATTAGGAGTCATTAAAGCATCCCCAGGAAGGGCAGCACGACCCTGCTGGGCCACGAGGACTTCCCCCACGGAGCACTCAGCATCTCCCAGAGACAATTCCCCCCACCCAGAGCTTTCCCAAAAATTAGAAGTCATTAAAGCATCCCCAGGAAGGGCAGCACGACCCTGCTGGGCCACGGGGACACCTGGCAGGGCTCCTGGGGACAATGGCAGGATGCTGGCTGTCCCCATGCCACCCCCAGGGAGTTGCAGACCCTCCCTGCCACAGGTAGAAGGCTTAAATTTGGGCAGGAAAATCAGATTCCCGGGGCAGCTAATCCCTGATCCAGTGTCCCTCATCCCTCCTGCCACCACCAAGGGTGATGGGGACAGCAGGGGACCCCCCTGCAGCCTTTCCAACCCCCATGCCCACCCCAGAACAATACCTATCCACTGCTGTTTTGATGTGCAGCACAAAGCCGGGAGAGCTTTCCATGTAACATGATAAAAGCAAGTCCCCAGCCAGCACAATTATTTGATAATTCTCCCTTAACACCCATCAAATTAAAGCAATGTCCAAGGGCTGCCTGAAGTGGCACTGATAGGTATTAAACTTTAATGAGATTTAATGGCACTGCCCTACTTTTTAAGCGCTCGGGCCTACGTTTATGAACATTTAATTTCCCAGGCCCTGACCTCTTTTATTTTTTTTTTTTATTTTCCTTCCCCTTCCCCAGCAGCCCCCCTGCCTGCCCAGCTGCTTTCTGTTAGCTCAGCAGCCCCCCTGACCCGGGATGCTGGGCCAGCCCCGAGCCCATCAGAACCTCCAGGGGCTGCAGGGGGAGATGTTGACTCCAGCAGTGAACCAAGGTGAACCTAAGAGGGGGAGCCCAGGGAAGGAGAGAAAGGGGTGATGGTGGGAACAAAGCCCCCAGATGTGATTTGCCATCAGCAAAGGCAGCCAAATTTAAGGAATTAATTAATTTGCTCCCAGAATGATGGGACACCTGGGTTTGAGTGACCTCATCCAGCTGCTTGGTTGCAAAAGGGTTTGAGTGTCCCTTACAAACAAGCAGCTCCCTGCCCCAAACCTGCCACACCAGGGGGAACTGGGGGGGGAGAGTTAGACCCCAAAAGCTCCCAAGGGATTGCACACTGACCCAGTTTGTTGCTGCCCTCTAGTGTGTACGGGACAGGCCAGACCCACTCTCACTTATCCCACTCCCCACACATCCCCAGGGCCCCTTGGCCACGCAGGATGCTGCTTCTCAAGTGGGGACAGCTGCTGAGATGCTCACAGATGGGGGAGAGCATTGCTGCACCCCCATCTCCCCAACCCCCCAACCCCAAAAGGGGTTGCAAAGACTGGCACAGCTCCCCCTGCCCTGCAGCACAGCCCCAGTGGGATGCAGGATGCTGTGTTTCCCCACACACACCAGGATGCAGGGGGGGTTGGGGTACCCCTCTCAGCATCAGCATTCTCCAAGAGGTTTGGGTGCCTGGTGTGCCCCATGGCACAAGGGATGAGCCCAAAGTTAGGGAAACTGAGGCAGGCACTAGCAAGGCCAGCTTCTACACTGGGAATGTCTTTCCCTCCACCTCCTAAACCCCTCCCCAGCATCCACACCAACCACGGGGAGACCAGCAGCAGGAATGCAAAGGCAGGGCAATAAAAAGGAGCCTTATCAAGGCCCAGCAGAGCCAACAGCCAGCGCCAAGGAGGGGAGGAGAACAGGAGGGAGAGGAGGAGAAATGGATGGGGGTCGGGAAGGGGGGGGGAAGACGACGACAACAAAAAAGGAAAAAAAAAGAAGCAACAAAAAAAACCAACCCACCCTTAACCCCGGGATCGCTTATCATTCAGGCTGCATCAGGCATCTTGAAAGTGCAGACACAAAAATGTAATGTCATAACATTCCCAGTTCAATAACCTTTGCTTCACGAGACGGCTTGAACTGTCAGAGGAGCTGGGAGGTAAATATTTCAGCACACAGGGGCACAGAATGCAAAGGCAGGGAGGAAAAGGGGAGGAGAGGGGAAGGGGAGGGGTCAGCCCCAGCTTTCCCCCCACCCCAAGCTCGCCTCAACACGTTCAAATATCCCCCTGCTGTAAATCCCAGGCGGTGCTGGGGAAAGGCCGTGGCAGGGATAAAATACGAGCAGATATAAAGGCAGACACCTTTATTGTTCAGCAAAGTCTCCCAACAAGTTATGAACCCCCAGCTTGACCCTAACCCATCATCTTGTTATACGGTGGAAATAAAGCCGGTGCCTGGAGCCTGGGCTGGACAGGAGTAGGGAAGTGCAAACAAAACTCATCCTGCCTCCTCCTAGGGGAATCCTGGGGGCAATTTGACTTCCCTGCATCCAACATCCACCCTTGAGTGGCTGAGAGAGGCATTGGATGCCTCTGTAGGTGAGGAGAAAGGAGCAGTGGCTGTGAGGGGATGGCAGAGCAGCTGGGGACCAGGGGCAGAGGGCATCGGAGGGGGGGCAGAGATAACACCCAACAGAAAAAAACCCTGCCCAGCAGCAGTGCTGGAAAATTTGGGAAGGTGCTGGAACCAGGGCTGTGCATCGAGCTGGGATGCATGATATGGCATGGAGAGAAGCAGCAGTGCCCTGTGCATCCGAGGGGGATAAAGAACATGACATGGATGGTAGCAGTGCCCTGTGCATCCAAGGGGGCTGCATGGCACAGCACAGAGCCCTCTGCATCCGAGGGGGATGCAGAACATGGCATGGAGGGCAGCAGCAGTGCCCTGAGCATCTGGGGGGGATGGATGGCACAGCACAGAGCCCTGTGCATATGAGGGGGATGCAGAACATTACATGGAGGGCAGCAGCAGTGCCCTGTAAATCCAAGGGGGATGCAGAACATGGCATGGAGGGCAGCAGCAGTGCCCTGTGCATCCAAGGGGGCTACATAGCCCAGCACAGAGCCCCGTGCATCTGATGGGGCTGCAGAGCACAGCAAGGCCCCGCAGGCAGCAGCAGTACCCAGCAGCTTGCACACCCCGTGCATGGCACAAGCCACACACCCCCAGGTGCCAGCGGGTGACAACCAGAGAGAGCCACCTGCCTGCAGCTGTGCTGGCTCTGCAGAAAGGTTTTACCACCTCCCAGCAGGATTCTGCACCCCGGAAGATTAACAGAGCCAGGAGGTCCTCCCGCGGCGGAGCAGCAGCGTGGCAAGCGCCCAAACCCCCAACCACAGCGCGGCCGCCCCGCCCCGTCGAGGGCGTCGGAGGGGGCAGAGGGCAGGAGCAGGAGCCAGGAACAGTTAAACGTCGCCCGCGTGGGGCGTGTGGCAACAAGAACCCGTCGCACCCTCCCCGAAACACCTGCTAAGGGCGAGCTGGCAGCGGGGGGAGCGCCCGGGGCGAGCGGGAGGAGCGGCGGCAGCGGGGAGCACGCCAAAGCCCGCAGCAAGAAGCGGCATGTCTGCAGCTTTGGCAGCACAACAGAGAGCAGGTGACAAGCGCGCCGGCGGTCGCTTTATTACAGGAAGCGAGCACGCAAGCATCTGACGCCGCTCTGCCCGAAGAAAAAAAGAAATAATTAAAGTAAAAACAAAAACCAAAAACCCCGAAGCGCAACAAATTAACGCACCCCCCCCTCCACCCATCATCATCATCATCACTTCGCCCTAAAGCCTCTTGCCCTCCCCGCAAAACGTTTTGCATCCCACCCTGGTGCCAGCACAGCCTGGCCTCCCTCCACCACCAGCATCACTGCGAGGGGCAAGAAAATCCCAAGGGAGTAGGGGGGGAAAAAAAATAATAATTTTTTTTTTTAATCCACATATGCGTATGGTTTTGTGTGTGTGTGTGCGTGCACAAACATTTCTCCTTGGCAAACACTCCCCGAGACAACAAAATTAGCCGCCCCTGCACCCGCTCCCGCGCCGCCCCGCTCCTCTGACACAGCAATTAGAGGCAGGCATTAATATTTAAATATTGCCAGCTCCAGAGAAGGGAAATCAAATAAAAACGCCAGCGTGCCGGCAGCACATCAAGCTCCTGGGTGCATGGAAGCAGAGGATGGGAAGGGGGGTGTGTGTGTGGAATGTGTCTGTGTCTGTGTGTGGGTTTGCCACACTGGGAGGGATGTTGGGGCACCACTGCCACGGGGTGAACCCCCTTTCTGGATCAAACCCAAGGAGGTGGCAAGCAAAGGGTGAGCAAGTGGCAAGCAAGGAGCAAACAAGTGGCAAGCAAACAGCGGTGATGCTCCAACCAGCTCAGTGAGGCTGGGGGGGGAAGGGGGGGTTGCAAATGCACCCCAACCCCATGCTGGCCAAGCTTTAGGGGTCACGCAGGGCTCCCCACTAGAGATAAAAGTGTTGAGGCTGGGGGACACACACACACAGCCTGGTTGCCCCCCCCCTTCAAGGTCCCACGGGTGCTAAGAGGCGGCGTCGGCGCAGCAAAGCGGATTTACTGCTCAACGCAAGGGGCTTTAGAGGCAATAAACTTTCCCTCCTCTTGACTTAAATGGATTTGAAACTTCAAAAAGGATGAAGGAGGAGGAAGGGGGAGGAGGGAAGGGGAGGGGGGGGGGGCAAGCTGCCAAGTGACCGCCCCCAAAAGGGCTGATGACCCCCCCCAGGGTTGTAGGGGGGAGTAGGTCAAGGAAGGGGGGTTGGGGAGAGTGGGAGCTGGGGCCAAGGGAGATAAGGGTTGGGGGTTGGGGAGGTGGGGGGATGCTGCCTGCCCTTGCAGAAGGCCCCACGATAAGGTGGCCCCACGTTATCAGCCGGGGCGCGCTTCCTCCCACCCCGCGGTGCAACCGACGGTGGGGTGCTGGGAATGGGGGGGTGGAGGGAATGACATGGGATGGTTTGGTGTCTGTGTGTCTGTGTGTGTCCCCTCCCCATCCTCCTCTACTCCTGGCTGAGGGCAGGCAAGGCACGAGGCACAGCAAGGGCTATTTCAAGGGCAATCCCCCTGGCATCCTGCCCGGGTAGCTGCAGCCTGCCAAGCTCTGGCCAGGCTGTCAGCCATGCTGCCCCCCCCTCCCTGCCCCAACCTTACCCTGGCATCCAGACACCCCCCCCACCTTGGGGTCACCACCCCCCACCTTGCCTCTGAGCAACACTGGGGCCCATGTTGGGTCTCCTGGCCTGGGAGGTTGAAGGTAGAAGCAGGTGAAGGGCATTTGGCTCCCCACCCACTGGGCTGGCACTGCTGGGGGGTCACACACAGTGCCGCACCCCCCAGGATGTGGGGTGGGAGCACCCACAGCCTTGCACCTAATGGGAAGACACCTCCCTGCAGGCACCACTCACCCAGACCCCCCCCAAAAAAAAACCTGGGGGGTTACAGCCAGACACCAGGGTGAGGGGCAGCACCTGGGGGGGGGAGGGGCGGTTGGAGAACAGGAGCAGGGGAGCAGAGATTAAAAATGTCACCACCTTCCCTTGAGCCAAGCCCCAACCTGCAGCCCCTTCCCGGGTGTTGGCACATCAGGAAGTGATAAACTGTCCTGTGTGTGTGTGTGTGTGTGTGTGTGTGTGTGTGTGTGACCCCCTCCCCGTCACCCCGGCAGCCTGGCCCCCCGCCAAAGCCACTGTCTCCGCTGTAATGCTCCCTGCCCCGCCGCCAGCGCACGCACGCACCCACCCACCCAGCCTCCCCATCACCCAAAAAAAACAAAACCAGCCCCGTGCCTGCACACACGAACGCAGGCACGGGAGGGGGGGGGGGACGGGGACGTGCAGGCACACGCTCGTGAACGCGCACGCACCCTGGTGTGAACCCAAGAAGGTGCGGGGAGGGGGGGACACCACACTCGTGGGCCACAGGCTGCCCTCGTGTGAGCCCTGCAACACGCGTGTGCACAAACGGGGGTTGGTGTGTGTGTGTGTGTGTGTGTGTGTGCACACGTGTGTGTGTGTCCCGGCCCCTGCACCCCATCGCACCCAGCACCGGCTTTGCTCACACTTCCCACCAGGTTGCACAAAGGCTCCCCCTGGGGCGCACCCACGAACCGCAGCGGGGGTGCTTCCCCCCTCCTCCTCCTCCCTCCCCACGCTGGCGCAGGCGCGGGGGGAGCCGCTGCCTTCCCGCTTGGGTCCTTTTTTTTTTTTCCCTTCTTCTTTCCCTGTTAAATCTCACCCTGGTTACTGCAACAAGCAACACCCCCTTCCCCCCCAGCACCCAACTCGCAGCTTCAGGATGCTCTGCTCCAAGAGGATGGGTGCTGGAGGAGGAGGAAGGAAGGAGCCAGGCGCTCGCCCTGCTGCTCCGAGGGCGCCTGCCCTGGGTTTGGGGACAGGAGCTGGGTGCTGGCACTGGTACCAACCATGCAAAATTGTGGCGGCACAACACAGGGCATGAGGGCGGCAGGGTGAACCGCCGGGCCCCGGGGCGAAGGGCAAGGCAGGCAGCACAGGTAGGGGTGGAAAAGCGAGGATGGAGCAGAGCAATAAAAGACGGCGGCAGCAGACGAGGGAGCCGGGAGAGACGCCAGGGCGGTGTCATCACCCCGACGGGGTGTGCGGTGGCCGGGGTCCCCATGTCAGGCAGCACAGTTTGTTTGGAAACAAGCTCCTTCTTCCCAGCATCATAAATGTCTGGGAAGATGGGTAATACCGGAGCTGCCCGCGGTGCGTGGGTAAACTGAGGCACGGCCTTGTGGCAGCTCACTGCACACTCAGCTCAGGAAAGTTACAGAGGGGAAAGCAAGGAGACACAGCAAGGTTGGTGCCACCAGGCGAGCCCCACACACCCCCATGCCCTGCCAGCCTAGGGGAAATGACCCAAAAGGTCCCTGTGGCAATGTGGGACACAGGGAATGAAAACCTCGACCAACACCAGAGCCTGAGGTCACAGCACCCAGCAGGTCCCATCTCCCCCCTGCATCCACCAGGAGACACAGCAGCTGGACCCACAACCCCAGGGTGACCTTCATATCCCCCATGCCCAGGGTGACCCCCATCTCACACACAACGGGGTCCCCCCAAGCCCAGGGTGACCTCTACCCCACAAGACAGGGTGTCTGAAGCCCAGAGTGAATTCTGCCCCCCATGCCATGGGGTCCCCGAATTCCAGCATGACCTCCATGCCCCAAACCACACATTCCACAAACCCAAGACAACCTCCACAGGATGACCCACAGGATGGAGTCCCCCAAGATAAGCTATGACCTCTCACACAATAGGGTCCCCCAAAGCTCAGGATAATTTCCATCCCCCAAATGAGGGTGCCCCCCAAGCCCAGGGTGACCTGTGCTGGCCACACCATGGGGTCTCCCAACTCCAGGGTGACTTCTGTTCCCCACACCATTAGGCCTCAAAAGTTCAGAGTAACTTCTGTCCCCTACACCATGGAGTTCCCCAGGCTCGGGGCAACCTCTGCCTTCCACACAACAGGGTTCCTCAACCCCACAGTAACCTCCATCCCCCAAGTGACTCCAGGGAGACCTCCACATCCCACACAACAGGGACTCCCAGGCCCAGAGCAACCTCCACCCTTCCCACCATTGGGAGTCTCCCAACTCCAGGCTGACCTTTACCTCCCCACACAACTGGGGTCCCCCAAGCCCGGAGTAACCTCCATCCTTCCGTGTCCCCCAACTCCAGGGTGGCCTCTGCCCACCCCTTCCTTCATGGGGACCCCCCAACTCCACCGTGACCTCCACCTTCCCCACGACGGGGTCTTCTCCACCTCCCTAAACCCGGGGTGACCCCGACCCCCGGTGTGACCTCCATCCCCCCCCGGACCCCTCGACTAGCAGCAGAGACGAATCCATCGGGGAGGGGGGGGGAGGGCGGTTGAGAGCGGCGGGAACACACGGGACGCATCCCACCCCTCCAGCAAAGCCACCCTTGTCCCCCCCACACCCCCGTCACGGCGCTGGGGAGGGGGATACCGGGGAGAGGGATACGGGGGGGGTGGGTGGGGGGCAACACTCACCCGTCGGCCGCGCTGTCCAGCGGGAGCTGCGCTCCTCCATGGGCAGAGAGCGGTGGAAGGAACGGAGCGAAGCGGAGCGCCGAGTAGAGCTTTTTTTTTTTTTTTTTTTTTTTTTTTCACCCCCCCCACAACCCCACCCCCCCCACCTCTTCTTCAACCACTCCGCGCCGCTTCCTGCTTCCCTCGGCGCCCGCCCGCCGCCCCGGGAGCCGCACGGCTGGAGCGTGACTCACCGGGGGCCGGGCCGGGCAGGGCAGGGCCCCGACGGGGGCGGGAGAGGAGGGGGGGGAAGGACGAAGGGCTGGCACCTTCCCCCTGGGGGAGGGAGGCAGCGAGAGGGGGGGATTCCCTAAAACAGAAGGGGAGGGACACAACATCACCCCCCCCCAAGCCCCCGCTCCCATAAAAGGGGTCACGGGGTCGCCTGAAGAGGGATGCTGGGGAAGGGGTGCACTAGGGAGTATTGGTGCCCCCCCCCCTACCCTCCCTCAGGAATTAGGGTGACCCCAATGGGGCTGTCCCCCACTAGTGCTGTGTTTGGGGGGGCCCCACGCCCTTCTTCCATCACCCCTCAAATTTAGCTCGGCACCCCAGGGATCGATGGGGGCAAGAGGTTGATGGCACCCAACCCTTTGACCCCCCACCCCAAAACCGCTCAGACCTCCACTAGGACACCCCAAACCTGTGGTGGTAAGAGCCCAGGGTGGTCCCAGCCCCAGAACTGCTCAGACTCCCACTAGGACACCCCAGACCCGTCATGGCAAGAGCCCAGGGTAGTCCCAGCCCCAAAACTGCTCAGAACCCCACTAGGACACCCCAAACCCATCATGGCAAGAGCCCAGGTTGGTCCCAGCCCCAGAATTGCTCAGACCCCCACTAGGACACCCCAGACCCGTCATGGCAAGAGCCCAGGGTGGTTCCAGCCCCTGCAGAGATTAGGGGTATCCTCAGGATGGCCCCCTCCATGCACCCCAATGCCCACTGCATTCCCAGCATGGGGGGTAAGAATGGGGATCCTCTGGATGGGGAACACCATGGTCCCCCCTGTGGCACCCCACCAGCACCCCGCAGGCTCTGCCTGCACCCAGGTTTGGAGACACCAGTGAAACCAGTGGGGTGGGGCTGATCCCAGTGGCAAGCAGAGGAAGTTGCTGATCATTTACCAGACATTACAAGCTGTGCTGGTCAGCTCTGCATGCCGGACAGGCTCGGCAGGCTCAGACAGGCAGGACCCCAATCTTCCCCAGGCAGAAGGGAGTCTCCAGCAAGGAATTTGTTCCCAACACTGCCAGCCATAAACATGTGTCTCTGCAGGAGGAGACACAGGCCACGGCAGGGATGGTTTCACAGCAGGCCAGAATAACCCACGTGTCTGTGACAGGGCACCCCAAAATACCCATCCAGCCACCCCTGAGCTTGCTGCCCCACCACACAACCCACCCACCCTCTCAAACCCCTTCCTGGCTCACCCTCATCTCTGCTCCCTCTCCATCCTCCTCCTCTTCCTCCACCAGGCCCCACTGCCAGCCACACCAGTGCTGCCCATGGCACTGGTGCTGCCCACCACCTCCCCAGCCCTCCTCACCAGCACTGCCAACGCTTTCACCCCCCCCACACACACACAGCCTCCTTTTCCCTGTTCTATTTTAAATTTTTATTGCATTCTTTTTAAAGAATACAAGAGGAACAAATGCCCTTATCAGCAATTCTCACAAGGTATAAAGAGCTGCTTTTATCTCCCTGCCTTTACTAATCTAGAGAGAGCCAATGCCTGTTAATTTTTTAATTTTCCTAGTGACTGCATTTGTGGCTTCGTCAGCATCCATCCCCACATGCTCCTCCTTGTCCCAGCCTGGCAAGCCCGGTGGTACCGGCCCAGCAGTGGCAAGCACAGCTCACGCTTTTGCAACCACAAAAGGAGTTTCACGTGTCAGGAAGTCCTCGGTGTCACAAGAGGCACCCTGGGACGTGCCACCACCAGCTGGGAAGCACCAAAAATATTGGTGCCACATCCATCCTCCCCACCCCCCCGGGGGAGATGCTCTGCCTGGCCACCGGGATGCTGCTGGAGCGAGTCCCCATCCTTGGCACTGGGATGAATTCCTGCACCAAGCCAGCCAGCTGTCACTGTCACCCGCTCCAGGCAAGGTCCCCGTGGGGGCACAGGGGGGGTTCACCCCTGTCCTGTTGGCCCCCCCTCGTGGATAAGGGAGGGTGGGGGCACGGGCCGCCCGCACAGCAGGGCTGGGAGCGCCGGCAGCCGGCCGCGGTGCACAGATGAGATGTGGCAGGCGTGTAACAAGCCATTAGTCACTGTCACCTTTGCCCGGCAGCCACTGGCAGGGTAATAAATCCCGAGCTGACTTCGGCAGGCCCGTTCCAGGCCACGGCTCCCAGCTTGCTGCCGGCTGGGCTGTGAGCAGCTTGCAAATGCCTCCTGCCCTCCCCCCCAACCCTCCCGGGGAGGGACACATCGCCTCGAGGGATCCCCAAAGCGGTGCCAGATCCCTGTGGGGATGAGTGATGGACACGCTGGATCACAGCATTCCCTGCGAGTGCCTTTCCCGGGGGTCACAGCAGGGGTCACGAATCCCTCTCCCAACCAAGCAGCCCCCCTGGAACCAACACCACCCACTGCGGATCCCTGCCTGCCCCAGATCCCCAAATTCCTGCCCTTCCTCAGCTCCCTGCCCGCTGCACCTTGCGGTTCCTGGCTCTCCCCATCCCAGCACCAGGAACCGGTACCGGCGGTTGCTGCCAGATCAAAGCAGCCTGGCGTGGCACGGCACAGCACGGCACGGCACGGCGCGCCCGCCGGGAAGGGCTGGCAAACAAACCAGTCCAGGGAGGTGGCAGGAGGAGGGAAGCACGCGTGATACCTCTCCCAAAAAATGCTGCTGCTCCTGACGGACCAGGTGGCTGAGTCCCAGGAGAGCCGTGGCCTGGCCCAACCCCGGGGGCCCCCCCAACTCCCTGGCGTGGCCAGCCCAACGCTGTGGCTCTCCGTGGGCTGACTCACAGCCCTGGGGACAGCGGGCAGGGACTGAGGTGCCGCTGGGGTCACCTCCCTGCTGAGGTTTTAGAGATCCGAACCGCTGGGAGCAGACCTCAGTTAGAAGACCCAAACCAGGCTGAGGTTACACATCAAGAATGGCATCCCCACCCCACCCGGGACCCCCTGATGATCACCTACTTGTAGCTCCAGCGTCCAGGCTCTCCACATCCAAACCCGTTCTCTGGATGATGTCCTGGGCAGTGTTTCCCCCCGTCCCTGGGCTCCTCTCCCCGGTGCTGGCCGCCCGGTGCCGTGGCTCGCTGGCAGCAGGCTTGGTGGCAGCTGTCTCGAGGGACGAAGAGGACACCTAGAAGAAGAGCAGGACAGAGAGTCAGTGCCTTTCCTGACAAGGCCAGGCACACTGGGGGGGGCTGAGGGGGGTACTGGGGTGCAGAGACACAGGATGCTTTTGTTTTCCTGCCGGACGGTGCACGTGGCCGGCGCAGGGAGCCGCACGCCAGCCCAGTGCCGCGGGGCTACAGCTGGATCCGGCCGATGGTTCCCAGCAAGAAGGCTGGAGCAGGGAAGGGGGGGAGAGGACATGAATCAAAGCAGCGTCCCCCCTCGCTCGCCGGCTGCAGCTGGCTGGTTAGACAGCTCCCGATTACTCAGTGTTTACTCGAGATCAACAACCCCTCCATCACCATCCCTGCCGGGCGAGGCGAATGTGCCCGAGGGACGGGGACGGCACTGCCGCTGCTTCAGGTTGGGGACAGTCACCCTTCCCTGACCTTGGGCGTCCCCCAGCACTGCCGTGGCCCCGTGTGTGGTTGTAGCTGTCACCTCCCGTGTCAGGCGTGCCCAGGAACACAGCTCGGGCTGTTGAGGTTGACGTTTATCTTGGGTAAAGTGACAGCCAGCAATGCCACCTACATCCAGGCACTGTCACACCGCCCCGGGATGGACGCACGGACAACCTGGCCCCGGGTCCCAGTGCAATCCCAGGATGATGCTGTGCCCATCCCGGGCATGGTGGCTTGCTGGTGACCTCTCTTTCCACCATAGGTGACACCCCCAGGAAACACCTGGCTCCTGATTTGGGGACATTAGGGTCAGGGTTGCAGCACACCAAGGATTTTCTGCTGATCTTTTTTTTTTTTTTTTTTCCCTCAGGGTCAGTCCTACAAAGGGGGAAAGCCAAAACGAGATGGATGGGAGGTGAATTCTTTGCTGGGATGCCCTTAGCCTCAACGAGCCCCACACGTATAAATTTACTGCTCGTGTCTCAGAAAGGTTTAATTTATGGGATCCATATGGCAGCACCGCACAACCGTGAGCACTCCCTACATCCCACGAGTCCTCGAGTGCCACCACCTACCAGCTCCACCTGGTGGGGTGCCACCAGCTGCCCGAGTGATGTTCTTCCCCTTCCCAATGCCTGACAGAAGGTGACTGTCACAGCAAGCAGGGGACAAGCCCAGGGAGCGGTCGCCATCCCTGAAAGCTTGAGGTGTGCTCTTTGGAGGTGGCAGGGCCGTGTCCCCAAGGTCCCAGGGGGGATGCCATGATGCCACCGCCAGCAGCAGGCAGCATTCCTCTACCTGTGGGCACGGCAAAGGGCCGGGGTGCACTTTGATACCCGGAGCAACTAATGATTAATTAACATTAATCATCCCCCCTGCCATGCGTCACAGCGGCGTTGGGCAAGACAGAGCCAGGGAGCTGCGGGCTGGGCTGGGATCACGGTGGGGAAAGCAGATTTCAGCAGGGGGTTACTGCACCAAGCCTGGCACCCTCCTGCTCCCCGGGCAGCCCAGGCAGCACCCTTGACCCCAACCCACCCATCAGCCCCATGGCAGTGCCACCCTTTCTCTTTTCCCACTGGGGGATGCTGAAATGTGAGAGCACCAAAGATGGGTCCTACCTACCCAAGAGACAGAAGCCAGGATCTGTGTGTGTGTGTCCCCATCCCCGGTGTCTGTGCCCCCTGGGACCCCCCAGGCAGCAGTCGGAGCCAGGGAGGAGCATTGGCCGCCTCCTTGCTTTAACTTCACCCCGTGCTATCTGTCAGCAAATCATCCCCGGTTACACAGATAAGGAATAATTGATGCAAAGGAGCCATCTGTTTGAGAACACGGAATATCTGCTCAATTAGGAGGGATCTGTCCACCCAGATAAAGCATCGAGGCAGCCCCGAGGAGGAGGAGGAGGAGGAGGAGGAGGAGGGGGAAGGGGGGGGCTTTCTCCCTGAGCACATCCTCAAAGACTCACCCCCCCAATTAAGAGATGAATGGGTTGATTCGGGTGCTAATTTGCTGAGCAGCACCCTGAGGTGCTCAGGCAGAGGTGGGGCTGGAAGGATGCTCTGCCACCAGAGCCACTCTTGGCTCAGTGGCAGGCTGTGTCACAGCCAGGGGACACGATGGCAGCAAGGGCAGGGACTGCTGTCCCCGTGTCCCTCCCTCCCTGCCAAGGGCACCTTCCTTCTGCTCCCATCATGGGGCTAAATACCTGCCATGACACCCAGCTCCCCCCCTGGCCTTGGGGTGGTGGTGACAGAGAGGGAAAGCCAAAGCCCTTGGCTGCTCTCTGGTGAGGGATCCAGCACACCAGCACATTCCCTGTGCCTTGGGGACACCCGAAAAACGTGGCTGCCCTGTTTGAACCTACACAGCACCCACACAGCCCCTATTTCTACCCTCTGAGCTAGCAGCACCCCAGAACCTCCCCTCTCCCCAGCAGCCAGGGCACTGGGGGGGGGGAATATGGTCACAGTGCTTCATCTCTTGGCTGGCATCACCCTGGCACGGTGGTGGGCACAGCACCAGAGATGGGTTTTGGCACAACCTGCATGCAAACCTCCCACAAGTGAGCAAGGACTGAGGTGGGGAGGATGCTGGGCATGGGGGGGGCCCCATCCTGCACCTCCCGGGAGGATGCAGAGAGCTGGCTGCAGAAGGAGCCTTGGCATAGGGGGGAAATAGAAAGAATAAAAGGCAATTCTGGAGTGTTTAGGGCTCCCCCCAAATCCCCTTTGTTGGGGAGGCCACCAAGAGCCCCCCCAGCTCAGGCAGGGGCTTTGTCACCACTCAGGAGGTTTCAGCTGCTCTTCCCCCCAGGGAGCCTTTGCCCTCCTCCTCCTCCCAGTGGCCTAAAACCAGAGGGGTTTCCCCAAAAAGCCTCAGATTTTGTCCAAAGACACGGTGCACCCCACGGGTCACCCTTTGGGTCCTTGTCACCCTGGCGGGTGCCCGCAGGGGTGGTGGTGGCCAGCCCCCATCACCACCGTGTTTAAAGTTTCTCCTCCGTGTTTGCTGGCGGAAAAGTTGGAACCTGCAATTACAGCTGTGCAAACCCCTCATTAAAAAGGGGAAAGGAAGGGGGGGGGGGGGGAAGGGGAAAAAAAAAAAAAAAAGGAAAAAAGACACAAAAGGCTCCAGAGAGGAGACACACGGTGCCATTAACCCTTCCCAAGCCGGGGATGTACCTAACCCCCCACCTTAATGTGGCTGCAGGGGTCCCACCACCAGACCCACGAGCCCATGCCCGCAGCCACGGGTGCCACACCCCCACTCTGGGCTCGGGGGTGTCACGGCACGGCCAAAGTCCCCGTTGGCGCCCGCGTGGGCACTGCTGTGGCTGTGCCGGAGCCGTTTGTCACCAGCAGGGCTGCGGTTCCCCTGGGCTCTCCGGCAGCGCGGCGGCGACGCCTTGCCGCAGGGAGCCCACACATTATGTTCCCACTCAGCTCCCAGCTGCCCCCAGACCCCCCCAGGGTGCTGCCTCCTTCCCCAGCACCAGGACCCGCTGCAGAGCCCGGGCAGTGGGGCAGGCAGGGATGGAGGGGGCTGGATGCCACATGGAGTGAGGATGCTATGAAGGGAGGTACCAGTGCCCCCAGCACACAAACGCAGAGGTCAGGCTGTGCTGTGAGTTCCAGGGAGCACAGGAAAGGGGGAAAAGCCTGGTGGGAAACTCCTCCCCCCCTTCTCATCACCGCAGCCCACCCTAAACCGTGGCAGAGGGAGCACCCAGTGGTGGGTGCAGCACCACAGCACTCGCTGCCACCCTGAGGTCACCCCCAGGACCCCATCCTCAGCCTCACCCTGTGGCCACCCCCCCTCATGCACCTTATTCCTAGGGAGCAACGGGTCCCTGTGTCATCCTCCCATTCCTGAATGTCATGTGTGTGTGTCCTGTCCCCGTCCTCCTCCCCCCGGTGCCACCATCTCCCTGTGACAGCCAGCTAACGAGCTGCAAGCTGCAATTTGGGTTATATATAGCCCCAAAGTGACTGCATCTAATTGCTCCAGCCCGCACCGGCCCCGCCACCGGGTCTGGGTGCTGGGCACGGGGTGGGTGGCACGTGCTCTGTCACCCACCAGGCCATCCTCCCGTGTGACACCCCCCCTGGCCCCGAGACACCCCCCAAGCATCACCCCATCCCACAGCAGGGCTGTTCTCACCAGCTTTGTGCCAGCCCATAAGCGGCTTTGGCTAAAGCTGCCGTCCCAGCCCGTCCCAGCCAGAGGCTCTAAGGAGCTTTTGTGCCCTCTCATTAAGGGGTTCTGACCCGGGGGCCGCGGGGTGCAGCACCCAGCACCCCCTTGCTGTGAGCCATGGGCTCCAGCCAACTGCTCCAGTGACCCCGGGAAGGGAGAAGGATGAAGGGAGAAGGGTGGGAGGAGAGGGATGAAGAGGGGTGGGGAAAGGGATAGGGATGAGAGGGATGGGGGAGAGAGGGATAGAGGGATAGGAGAGAGGGATGGGGGGAGAAGAATGAAGATGGATGTAGGAGAGGGATGAGATGGATGGGGAGGAAGAGGGATGGGGAGGAAGAGGGATGGGGAGGAAGAGGGATGGGGGGGAAGAGGGATGGGGGGGAAGAGGGATGGGGGGGAAGAGGGATGGGGGGAAGAGGGATGGGGGGAAGAGGGATGGGGGGGAAGAGGGATGGGGGGAAGAGGGATGGGGGGGAAGAGGGATGGGGGGAAGAGGGATGGGGGGAAGAGGGATGGGGGGGGAGAGATAGAGGTGAGACGGATGGGGGGAAGAAGGATGGGGGAGATGGATGGGGGGGGCAGATGGATGGGGGGGACAGGGATGAGGAGGAGAAGGATGAGGGGGAGAGGGAGGGAGGGACGAAGGAAGAGAGAGGGATGGAGGGAGGTGGTCCTGCTGCCAGCCCCCCCGTCCCTTTGTGGCAGCCCCATCCCCTCGCAGCAGCTGCCAGGCGAGGCAGCGGGCGCGCAGATGCAGCCGGGCTTGTGGGGGGGGAGAGGGAGGGGGTTTGGTGGTGAGGGGGGGTGGGGGTTCCCCCGCAGAGGCTCCCTGTGCCGGAGGGGTGAGAAGAAGCGGCCCCCGTGAGCAGCCGCCGGCGGGGACTGGGAAGGGAGGGGGGGGAGGTGGAGATGGAGATGGAGGAGGAGGAGGAGAAGGAGGAGGAGGAGGGGGGGGATGCCTGGAGCTGCAAATTGTTGCCAGCTTCCTCGAGACAGGCACAATGGAGGGCGCGCAGGCGGATCTGGGTCAGGGGTGAGAGCAGCAATAAGTGGTTTATGCCTTTTGTGAAGAGGCTGAACTGACAGCTCGCTGGATTAACAAAGACGTCTCTGTTCCGGGCAGGTCATGTGGAAAGCGCTGCGCCGACCCCTGTCACTTCTTTTTTTTTGCAAGAACAGACATTTGTTCGCCAAGCCAAACGGGGGAGGTGATGGAGGGGACGCGAGGAAAGGGGAGGGAAGTGCTGGGGCGGGGGGGAGGGAAGGGGTGGGATAGGGGCAGGCAGCCGCTCGCTCCCGGCTTTTCCTCCAGCGCCCGGGGTGGAAGCAGCGGCAGCTGCTTCGGCAGCCCCGGCCACATCGCGTTTCCCCCCTGCCCCGTGCCTCAGTTTCCCCGGGCTGTGGGACGAGCCACGGCTGGTGGTGATGCACGAGGTCCCCAAGGGATGGTGGCACTTCCACCGCCGCTGTCCGGGGGGTTGCTGGTCCCGTGTTGCCCCATTTCCACACCAAGAGCCCCCCACGCTCGCCATCCCTGCAGGATGAGACCCGCAGCCTGCTCGGGGCCAGCGCAGTCCCCGGGCACAGCACAGAGCCCTTGCTTCTATCTGCCAGGTCGCTTACCGAGGCAGGGAAATGAGGCAGGGAGGATGCAAGCATCCCATCCATGCTGGTGGCAGCCAGCCCCTCCTCTCCTGGCACTGCAAGGGGCAGTGGCCCCACAGGGAACAACCAGCTCTCCCAAATCCACAAAACTTTCCCCAGAGCTGCTCAGCACAGAGGCCTTCACCACCATCACTACGCTCCAGAATAAACAGCTCAAAAATACCATTCCATACTGAGACAAACTGTAACCGGGCAGGCTGCAGCCACCGTCCCCTTCACCCCACCACCCTAAATACCTGACACTACCCTTAAGGGACTTTTCACTCTGGAAAACCCCACCTGCCCCACCACAGATCATATTTTCGGCGCATTCCCACACCCACGGCGCGCTCAGGGTAAACTGAGGCAGGGAGGGAGGAACAGTCAGGCAAGGGGACCCCATCCCATTCAGGGGGGCAATCCCAGGCGGGGGGTGACCCGTTTGTGAGGTGGTGGCATTAAAGCCTCAGTGGGTGGGTGGGGAGTGTGTGTTCCACCCCCCACCCCTTCTCCATCCAGCCGGGCAGCTTAGCGCCGGTTCTCAGCTCCCTCCTGCCATCTAAAGACAGACTTCCCACCAGGGCTGGCACTTCCTTAAGCCTCAGATTAATCACACACCATCTGCAAAGGGAAATTTTAATGCAGGATAATACCTGCAGCACACACTTGGCCCTGTCACTGCGTGCCCCTGGCACCAAGTGTCAAGTCCCTTCCAGCTTCACCGTGTCCCTCCAGAGGGGATTTTTTTTGGTTTCTTTTTTTTTTTGGAGGGGGATGCACAGTGGTAGCCAAGGTAGAGAGAATCGTGGGATCTTTCAGGTGGGGAAAAGACCCTTGGGATCATCGAGTCCAACCATCATTCTTACTCTACAAAGTTCTCCCCTAAACCATACTCCACACCACATCTAACTGACCCGTAAACACATCCAGGGATGGTGACCCAACCACCTCTCTGGGCAGCCTATTTCAGTGTCTGGATGTCCCCAGCCTCCCGCTGTCCCCTCCTGGCATGAGGACACACGTGGGAGCTGCACCACTGGCCACCCCTTCCGCATTGGCTCCTGTGTCCCCCCCTGAGGACATCCAAGTGCTTGGGGTGATCCAACCACCACCCCTCCTGCTTAATTACTTCAAGTGATTACAAGTCTCTTCATCAAGACAGGAGATTAGACCTTGGCCTGGACCAATCTTCCCATATGGGACCTTTCCCTGTCCCCATTTTTAGGGCCCAACCCCACAGAGGTGGCCTAGGTGACCTTGCCCCCCCCGCCTCCCAACTTGGTGAAGTCCCCAGGCCAGCAGCAGAGATCTGGGGTCACCCAGGCTGTCCCCAGGGATGGTGGGACAGAGCTATCCTGAGTGTCACCCAGGGCAGGAGAGATGCCAGGTATGGCTCAGCAGGGAGGAGGGATGCTGGAGGGGGGGACAGTGGACCCCAAAGGTGGGGGGATAGAGATGAAGCACCCACCTGCTGACTCAGCACCCTGATGGATGACACCAGGTTACAGGTCCCTGCTCAGGTCAGGAGGGAAAGGAGCCAAGGAAGCTTTCTGCCTCCCAACCTGGAGAATTTATAGCCAGGACTCTGTGAGAGGCTGAGTAATTAGTGCTGGGGAGGGAGATGGCTGAATCAGCACCCACCAACCAGCACCCAAGGCATGGAGATGGAGCAGGGGGATCAAGCAGCCCCCAGGATACAGGGGCAAAGGGTGACCCAGCAGTTCCTACCTGTGTGTGTGGGGGTCATTCCTACAGCTCTGAAGACAGAAGGAAAGCTGGCTAGCTCAGCATCCCATCCTGGACCTGGCAGAGCACCTGAGTTGGTCCCTCAAGGTGTCACTTTGGGATGCAGCTATGGCACCTAAAGGCCCCCCCCCATCCTTCTCACTTCAACACAAGCATCACTCTGGTCCTCTTTTCCCAACCAGGATACTGCATCCCAGGATAGTCCTCTCTTCCCAGCCTGGCTGCTGCATCTCAAGATGCTCAAAAACCCTGGGATGCCCCCAAAATTCACCCAGCCATGCCCGGGCAGCCCTCAGCTTTCCAGAGTCCATCGATTTCCCAGGATTGGGAATGGCAGGGCTGGCTCAGCCTGCTCAGAGGCTGATTACAGCCATTTCCCTGCCCGTTCATTCCCCCCCCCCCCTTCCCTACTGTCTGCCTCCTGCCTCCGTCTGCTGCCTGCTTTTTACGAGGGCCATTTCCAAGAGGTCGCTGGAAATAGATTTTTATCACCTCGTGATAAATATCGTTTACGGTGACATTACTGCTCGGAGCAGCCGGGTGGAGGAGGGAAGGAGAGAGGGAAAGAGGGAGGGAGGGAGGAGCAGGCAGGCAGGCGGACGCCTGCTCAGAGCCCCCGGCTCGGTGGGGGCATCAGCCTGGGCTCTTTTTTGTCCCTGTCCCCATCCTGGCAGGTTCGGGCAGAGCTAAACCCCAGCACCCATCCATCTCTCCGGGAGGCAGGAAAAGAGGGAGCTGCATCATTAGCCCCGCGCGCCATTAAGCACTTAAAAAGCCATCGGAATAAGCTGCATCATTAGCTGACAAGCCAGCTGGGAGGGATGCAAGGCAGCACTGGGGGAAACCGAGTCTGGAAAAGGGATCCCACCACCCTACGTGCTCTGTGGGGTGCCCAGGAACCCCCTGGGAGAGACGGTTGGGTGCCCCAAGTGCACCGGGGAAAGAGGGGGAAGAACAACCCCCCCTTCCTGCACAGGGCTGGAAAATTAGGGCTTTCAAGAGCTGATGCATCACTTGTGCAGGATGAAGCTGCTGGGCACCTCTCCAGAGGGACTTTTCAGCGGGGAGAACCAGCTCCAGGCTCATCCTCCCTCACCAAAAAAAAAAAAAAAAAAAAAAAAAGGAAAAACAAACCCCAAAAAAACCCCCACCTGCTGGGCTGAGAACTGCAAACTCACGACAGCCATGGCAGCAGTAACCAGGGGAGCACAGTGGGTCCTGCCAAGCCGTGCCCACAAGCAGCTGCCTCTGGCAAAGGGCACGGAGAGCAGGCAGGGGGCCAAGGCCAACCCCCTGCCCACACACAGCGCCAGGGACACAGCCACCCCCTGGGATTGGGGGGGACACGCACAGACACACCAACAATCAGGCCTTTCACCAGCCCCAGGGTGGGGGTGTCACCTGCAGGGACAGAGCCACAGAGGTCCCCAGGGGGTCACCCTGCAAGAAAAGCCAGGGTGCAGGATGGCAGTGAGCCTGCAACGCCTGCCAAAAATCTGGGTTTCTCTCCCCAAACCTTGGCTCCCTGGGGTGAGCCACTGCCTGCCCTGCTGCCTCAGTTTCCCCAGGGCTGGTGGGGATGCCAAGGGGTTGGGCAGCCAGAGGGGGGAGCCCAGCTCTGGTTTTTGGCTGCTTCTTGGGAAGCTGACATAGTGCAGAGTTTGGCAAGGGGGGGGGGGGGCTTTGTATGGGGACAGTGGCAGCAGCCACCTGCCACCAACCCCTGCAGTGGCATTGCTACTCCCACCTTCCTCTGCTTCCACACCTGCCAGGCAGAAATAATCCCCGCCCCCCCCCAAAAAAAAAAAAAAAAAAAGGGCCATCCCGACCACCAAGGTGTCATGGGGTGGGGGCTGCATGGGGACAGCCAGCCCTATGTGACAAGGGTGGTGTCCACCCTGCTCCTTTCTCCACGGCAGGGATGTCACCTGCAGATGCTGTGCCAGTTCTGTCCCCCTACCCAGGACCTCTGCACCCCTTGCCAAGGCTGAGGGGTTCCCCTGAGACCCCCACAGCCAGATGTGTGCCACTGGTTAGCATGAAAAAGGGGGCAAGTGGCTCGGTGGCCCCCAGGGCCAGCCCCCACCACCACCTCGTGGCTCCAGAAGCCACCACTGGAGCCAGGACACCCTGGCCAGGGCCACCTCGGTGGTGGTCACGGTGACCTTCTGTGTGGCCACACGCTGTCACCAGCCCAGCACTTGGCCTGGCACATGATGGCTGTGGCCAAGGCAAGCCCTTGGCTTGGCAACTGCCTTTGCCAGGCCACTTGCCCACGGCTCCCATAGCCCGCTCTCCCCTGGCACTGGCTCTCGGAGATGGGGACAGACAGACGGACAGACAGCAAGGCCACAGCCCCCCCTGAGCACCCTGCCCCAAGCCCTGGGGAGGGGGCTTGGCATCCTCTGACTTGGGGACAAGAACAGGGATGCTCCCAGGGCCACCAGCATCCCTTAACAGGGGGACAGCTCCAACTCAGCACCCAGGGGACAGGGGAGGGATTTACCCCCATCACCCCCAAACAGACCTTACACTGCCAGGGGGACAGCAGCCACATGGACCCAAGTCCTTCGTCCCCCTCCTCCCCTCCAAGTGCTGATGTTTCCCCCAAAAAAACCCCCACCCCACGCAGGGCCCTGTTGGGGTGCAAAAAGGCCATTTGACTACTTTGGGTTTAAAAAAAAAATAATTAAAAACTCTGCAAAGTTTGCAGCAAGTTATACAAAGCACCCCCAACCCGGATACCCACGGGGGGTTGGTGGGGGGTTCCCCACTCCATGTATTCACCCACATCCCCCCGGAGCAGAGCACCCCGTTCCCCCCCAGCTCAGCAACCTCCACCTGGCAGCCTGGGGGGGTCACACACATCTGGATGGGGGGTGCATCCTCCATCCTCCCCCCCAGAAGGACCCCCCACAGCAGCTAGTGGAGGGCACACACGTGGGGGGGGATACATCCTTATCCTTCACACACCCCCCAAGCAAGAATACCCCCCCACCTCACAGCTTGTGGAGGTCACACAATTCAGGTAGGGGGGTGGTGTAAAAGATGTAACCCCCCAAAAAAAAACCCCAAAACACATCGCAGCTTTGGGGAGGGGGGAGCACACAAATCCACTGTGTGTGTGTGGGGGGGGGTTTACATCCTCCCCCCCTCCCAACAAGGATCCCCCTCTCCAGCAAAGCCAGGGTTGGCGCGGTTCCCCCCCTTATCCCAAGCAGGGTTGAGGAGAGGGGGGGTTTGCGGAGGGGGGGGGCGGAAAGTAGAGGCAGCTGCCTGCCCTGCACCTACCTGCGGGCAGCGGTAGCGGGTGCGGGCAGGAGCGGTGACCCCGGCGGCTGCGAGCGGGAGGAGGCGACGCGGCGGAACACGCACGATCAAATCCCCGAGCCGCCGGCAAGAGGAGGCGGGGGGGGGGGGGGGGGGGGGGAAAGGGGTTGGAAAAATAAAATAAAAAAAAAAAAGGTGTGGGACACACACACACACACGCAGTGAAGGTGAGGCAAAGAGGGAGGGGGGTCAGGGTAATTAATAACCGAGCAAAAAAGCACTTACCCCCCTCCCCGGGGCTCGCCACCGTGCCGCGGGGGTGACTGGAGGGTGGTGTTGGGGGGGGATCAAAGGATGGAGAGGAAAAAAAAAAAAAAAAAAAAAAAGGGGAAGGGGGTGGTTGGAGTAAAAAAAAAAAAAAAAAAAAAAAAGGGGGGGGGTCTCGCCAGCCCCCGCTGCCTGCCACAACAAAGAGCCAGACACAACAAAAGCAGCATATGGCCAGAGCCGCGCGGGGCTGTAAATTAAACATAAAGGGAAGATTAGATAATTAATGAGCGCTCCGGGCCGGCCTCGGGGGAGGGGCTGCCTGCTGCGGGGGGACACCCCCCCCCCCTTCTCCTCCCCTTCCCTCTCACTCAGGCCCGACGGGGAGGGGGCCCATGGGGAGGGAGGAGGTCGGGGGGCACCTGTTGGGAGGGGAGGATGGGCAGGGGTCGGAGCCAACCTCGGCAGCTGCTCCGGGGGCAGCGCAGCCAGACCCCCAGAGCCTAAGAGGATTAGCGGGGGGCGACAACTCCCCCCTCCCTCCCTGGAAAACAGAGCTGAAGGTGCAGGGGTGGGGAGGGGGGTGGGGCGGCCCCAGTCCGCCTCCCGTGGGGTCTACCTCTGCCCCAGCATCCCCGGGGGGGGCGGCATCACTGCTTCCCAACCCCTCGAGGAGTGGGATCCCATGCAGGGATTCGGTGGATGGAGGCACGGCTCAGCATCCCCCCCCCCGGAAGGGAACAGAGACCTCTGCGATGCTCAAAAGCGCTTGAAAGGAGGGGAAACTGAGGCAGGAAGGGGAAACTGAGGCAGAAGGGTGGGCAGCCAGTCTGTGCTGGCGGCTCAAACCTATGTGGGAGGGATGGGTCGAGCCTTGTGATCCCGGGACATCACCACTCCGGCAGGAATCAATGGAAAGGGGGGGGGTACCCTTAGAAAGGGGGTGCCAGAAAGGCTGTCAGGCTCCTCAGCCCGTGGAAAGAGTTAATCCCATTATTGGCAGGCTCACAGATGGCGGCTGCACCATTCCCCTGCTTAGCAGATTGAACAGATAAGGTGGGAGGGAGGGAGGGAAGGAGGTAGGGGGGTGGTCCTCCTCCCTCAAATACACACACAGCAGGGCAGGGGAGGGGGTGGGGGGCAATGACACACACACATCACCCCTCTCCAAGCCATCAGAGTCCAAAACCACCCCAATCACCGAGGGGATGCTGCTCTGCTCCCCAGGGGCACTGCCAAAGGGTGCTGAGCCTGCAGGATGAGGCCCTGTGCATCCTTTGCAAATATTCAAGCCCTTTCATCCTGCCCAGCCCCGTGCAAGGCAGGGGACTTGGGACAGCAGTCCTGGTTTCTCCAGGAGGTCAGGGGGCCAGGTCCTACTCCCCTCCTCTCCCCCCTCCCTTCAGCTCTGGGATGTATTTGAGCAGCTGCTCCCAGCACTTGGGAGGTGGCATCAGAGGCAGTGTTGGAGCTTGGGACTAGGGAGGGTGGGAAAAGGCTGGAAGGAAGCCAGGAATTGAGAGGTTGGAGCATCCCAGAGCAGGAATGGAAAGGACAACAAAAAAAAAGGGGAAAAAAAAAGAAAAAAAAAAAAAAAAAGATGGGAGAGCTGGCTGGAGGGATGGATGGATGGATGGATTGGAGGGAGGGA